>NW_025935573.1:0-7653 GCF_000764305.2 Hyalella azteca | reverse complement strand
GGTTGCCCGCAGGTCGCCATGTTGCTGTTGTACCTGTCCTCCTGCGACATGGTCGTCCATCTCTTGTGGCTGTCTCTTATACACATCTTCTCTGTATCAGCCATGGCGCAGCGCGGTTTTAGGGATAGATGGCCGGTTATAGTTTCACGGCTCCATCCTGCTAAAGCGCGACGAGCCCGGCTAAACCCGGCGCCGGTCTCGGCTCAAAATTTTAACTGGGTTGGAAGTCTAGAAACGATCTGGCTACTGAATGCATCGACATCCAGACTACACCTTGTATCAGAGCATTAAGGATGGAATAAGTTGCGATCGATTAGCCTCAACCCCTGCTGTGTCAAGCCATACAATTAATGGAAGCCGATTGCATATTTTTAGAAAGGAGGTATCGCATCAATCGGTTTCGATGTATTCAATAGAAGGTATGTAGAAGGTATTCGATATTCTGCGTTGGCTGTTTGTAATTGTGTTGAGATTCTAGCAGCGGACCAAAACCTTATCAGCTCCAGCCGACCGCTTGCCTTTCTTCATCCGCCTGGAAACTGTTGCTTTTGAAAGGGAGCGACATATTCGACTTGAAAGCTTCAATTGTAAGTTTGAACCTTGTAATGTTAAAACAGTAAAATGTTGTGGATTAGTTACAAATTCTCAATGCTTTATCCTACCTAACCGTATTGCAGAAAAGAGCCAAACCTGTGTAGTCGGATGAGCTGCACGGGCTACTTTTATGCCCTATCATCTATGAAGCCGATTATTTGAAGTCTTTCCAATTAATTCTTAAATTTATTAGTTAATATTTCAATTTTCAAGTTAATATATACGAAATGCCACCTAAAAACCTACTAATCAACGTTTGTTAATTCTAAAATGTTTCTTCATACATGACCTGATAAATTTTCTGATGTTCATCATGAACCAAGCGTAATTGATAATCAAGAAGCGACTGTCAGTTATCTTGCCTCCATTCCTTGGTTGAAAATATTCCTTGCTATTATATCTTCATGACTCCAAATTCGAACGAGTCATCCAACTGATGGTGTTATTAACATCCAGAATAGGCAGTTCTCCGTATTGGACTCTTGTGTGATCCAACACTTCCGGTTTGACGAAAATAAGGTCGTGTGTATAAGGCCGGATGATTTTCATGTAGTAGATGTAACCTTTAGACTTCATTAGGTCAATCAGTGCAGGCATTCCTTCTGGGATGAGGTTGTACTCCACGGATAACGTCTGCATGAAATAAATTTAAAGAAAAGTTTTAGATATCTATCGCTTTAGATATCTTTTTTTCTTTTTTTAGATATCTTTAGATCGCCGGCAGAATTCGTACAACTTCTGAACTTCAACTTGTCTAAACTGTATGTCTAAAATCAGCGAACTTTTGTGGCAAGTTAGATAACGATTAAAATATATCCTGCATTTGAATGTAATCCATTAATACAACTGAAACATTTGGGAAAATATTGTAAGCACCTACGAAATATTCACCTTAATATCAATCTTGTCCCAAGGAATAGACTGCAGGACCTTGTACTCGGAACTCTCGACGTCGAGGCTGAAGTAGTCGACGGTGGTGGTGCCGAGTGCGAGCAGAAACGAGTACAGCGGGAAACATTTCGCACTGCTCAGGTCCAATGACTCTCCTGGGTAGTTTGGATCTTGAGGATTTAATATCTTGCCCATAGATTTTTTGTTAGAAAATACCACCTGAAAAAATCATGTTAGGATTAATGCAGATTGAACGTGAATTAGTATTTCCCTGTGCTAGGGCAATTTCTTTTCAATGAGGTCATATAAAGATATAAATACTTATGTTTTCTATTGCAAATGGATGTTACCAGTCATAATTCGGTTGGGATGTGGCTCCTCAAAAACTTAAACGCTCCCTGGAAATGTGTCCAGGATACTTCAGTGTGCGCTTACACTATATAACTTTTAGAGAAATGGCGAAAGGCCTCTAAGAAAAAGAGCGGGATAATATAGTGTCTGAGATTTGTGTTGATCGGATATGGTAGTCGGTACCCTACGCTCTGTCCTAGTACTATTCTATTACTATATTAATCTTCTATTTCGTGTTTTGACAATTTTTTTTTATTTATTCCATAGGGCTCATTTTAGTGTGTTCTCTTTTTCCTTGTCGCTCTCACTCACCTTGTCAGCTGATTTGGTTTCTCCAATGCACGCTTTAGCTAAGTGCACTTTTCGCTTCCTAGACAATAATTTTTCAAAGTTCCTCGGGTTCGGTTCAATCAGGATCCCGGTCCAATTTCGTTTTATTTCAAAAAATAAAGTGTTGCTCACCACTTCGCCCGTGTAACCTCCACTCTCGACGTAAAAGCCATTCCTCTGTTAACATAATTACTAAATTATTGTTCAGAAAGCTTGAATGCCTCTGGAAAAACAAATGCCCTTTGAACAGCTTCATGTAAGAAATAGTTCATTTCTGAAAATCTAATTGTGTAAAATTACTTCTCGTGAGTTTTACTGCATAGATATTTAATTTTTTCCCAGAAATGTTAAATGAGATCGAACTTTCAACTGTCACCGTAATAGTATATCCCCAAAAACAGGTAGATGTAAACTACCTTATGGTTTAATAGTTCGTCGACAACTTTCGCCTGGCCGTCGGAAGGGTCATGGTTGATCCCATAATACAAATTGTATGGTTCGGTAGAGGGAGGCACGATGACGTGTTGGCGGATGTAATCGATCAATCTCGGGTCATCCGCGTCCAGACCCATGAAATCTGTGGAAATGAAAGCAATTACTGACATTGATTAGTCGTTAACCGTTATCATCGGAGACGATAACGCGTTATTTTGATCATAGATCATGCGGTGCATCAGTCACAAGATTTATTTGCATCAGTTAGCATAATCTTTGAATTTTTTGCATGGTGACGTCTATTTTGAAGTTTGAAAATGTATGGTGAGGCTCATTTTCGTGAGTGCTGGATTGTTTAATAATTAATGGCTTGGTGTGATGTGGCTTCATTATTAATAAATTTATTCAGATGAAGTCTCTTGTTTTATTTTTTCCCGATCTCCGTCATGAACTGTTGATTGCCTTGGAACAAAATTTCGTTGCTCGTTATTTCAGCTCGAGATACAATAAGTTCACGTTATGTAGTTAGCTTCTACGAGACTCATATAACTGACAACGAATATTGGATAATATTGCTGAAACATGCAAATTTAAACATAAATTAGAAATTTATTTTAGAGCCTCTTGAATGGCACTGAATTAAACAATCGAACATGCTAAAAATAAGTATATACTATAAGTATGCTATAGATGATATAAGTTTTTCATTTTAAGTAAAACATGTTGCATGTTAAACTAAAGAACCGTTTCTGAATACCAGCTTATTAACGCGAAAATTATACTGATGCCACAAACGTGGAAGTGGAATTTTCCACAAACTTTGTCAACGTTTTTAGCATGGATTATATATATTTGAAGTTCGGCTTTCACCCTGCAATTATAACTGAATTCCTTCACTCTATCGCTTCGTGGAAATGTTCGGCATGATTTTCAATTTTGCACTAACTGCTTCCATGGGTGAAATCTTTTTCAATAGATATGACCAAAATTAGAAAGGAAAAAATGGGAGCTAGCAATGTTACAACCATTTAAAATAAAGCAGCTGGAGCTTTCTACTCGGTTAAAAAGCGTTTGTATTTCCTAGGGCTGCATGCCTATCCACGTCTCGTCGATATCGCATCAGTACAGCGATTGGGATGGAATTAAAAGATGGTTTGGCGCCTAATTACGGACACCGGTTGGCGTTGCATCTACGTTTAAGCCTGACGTAGCCCGGCAGCTGAGGCTGTGAGTGCATTAGCGCGCTGTCTAAATGGTACTCTGTGCAGTGATGGCTGGCTGCATGCAGTCATCACTGCAGAGAATAGAGAAATTTCAGATAATTCAAAAAACTAAATCGAATAATCATTTCTCTAATAAATCTACTAAAAATTACAAATAATTGAGAGATTTACTTGTGCATAATGCATATCAATCCCGAATTCTAAATCTTCCAAATCTCTTCAAAATATTAGAAAAATCCAATTCGGTCATAATTTCAAATTTAAAACTACAATAACTTTGCATTGATTCTTCCCTTCAATACCCACCATAGGATTTGGACTCGAATACGATTTAACTTACCCTCATCCGCAGGTGGCCATGTCTCGAAGTTGATCAGTTGAAAGTGCTGCACAGACTTGTAAAAGCTGATCAATGAAAACAATCCGATGAGTAAAAACAAGATGCATGTTGCAGCAATGTCGTAGTAGCAACATTGATTCAACGTTGCATTGTAACGTCAGTACGACGTTTCATGAGAGACGTTGCTTCAATTTTCATTCTAAACCTCTTTTCACCGCGATCTCAACGTCGTAATAGGTAGTTGTTTCAACGTCGATTCAACCAGAGAACTCAACGTTGCAGCACCGTCGTAGTAGCAACATTGATTCAATGTTGCATTGTAACGTCAGTACGACGTTTCATGAAAGATGTTGCTTCAACTTTCATTCTAAACCTTTCACACCGATCTCGATGTCGCAGAACATTGAGAGTCAATGTTCTAAGAATCAAAGCTGCTGGGTAAGAATCAAAGGTGAACTTACATTACGTGCGCTCAAACATGTGTGCGCCGCTTGCACTCCAATACGCAAACCACAATCTACTCGATAATTGCACTTGCAATTCCGGGCAAGTTCCAACTGGAAAGGTTTACATGTTTCTTTGTTTCAAGTGCACATCGAATAGAGCTTTCAGTTATACAGCTTAGAAGTTCCCACCAGGCGAGGGTATGCGGGGGTCTACCTCCCGCACCGCCCGCAAAGCATTAGTCGTTGCCGCCCTTGCCAGAAGTCAGCATTCTAAATCAGTGGTTCCCAAAGTGGGCGATATAGCCCCCCGGGGGCGGTGGAAAAATCTGGGTGGTGAGGAAGAAAGGGGCAGTAGCGGGCGGCCATCCGCGAAGTCGAAGTCAAGTTCGTTCGTTTGTTTGACGATTTGTACGCAACACATGCAGAACATGACTCCGACTCGAATAAATTTTCACGAGCTGAAAATCATCGTTTGGTAGTTAGGAATTATATTCAAAATTTCGTTCGAATATGTTCAGTAGCTTGGAAGAAATTCGTTGATCACTGCGAATTTCGCCCCATATCGTCATATTACTCCCGAACGAAAGTGAAATTTAAAGTTTTTTCACAAGCCAAACATCACCGTTATGTCCTAATGAATACATGTTCCAAGTTATATCGAGTTGCGATCTTAGTTTGGGGGATATTCCTTGGTCACTGAATTTGGGGATTGGCCTTTGAGACCGGCTGCGAGACCGGCCACGAGTCCGGCCGTAAATTAGTCCGAGCCGTCTTGAATTTTCAGTGCTGATTTAGTTAAACTGTAAAAAAATATATTGGTTTACTAAATGGGGTTCTATTTGTGAAATACACATTTGTGTTTAACCTTTCTCTTTTAGAATTACAGCGTACAAAATATCAAGAAAGAGACGTTTGTTTTTATATGTGTCTGTCGGGGGGAGGGGGAGTGAGCGCTAGGGATTCACTGGGGAGCCAATTGGGCGCCAGCCTAAAAAGTTAGGGAACCAGTGGTCTAAATCTAACAGTGGAGCAGGGCGTACGAAGAGTGATCAATGCATTTCAAATTTTTTTTAATAGTTTTAGTTCCTTCAGTGAGCTTTAACAATTTTATTGTAAAGACCATTACACTTGTATACATTGGACAAGATAAAAATTAATATTTTGAGTGTTTGTTGAAGTTCAAGACCAAGAAATAATGACTTCACTAACAAAAGAAATGTTCGGCTTTGGGCATTTGTCTGCTTGAGCGGCTACAGAAGCAGCTCCTACAGATATGTATGCTTTAAGTTAGAATTTCCAAGCAAGCATTCCTACGGTTGGCAGCTTAATTATTGAAGATTGCATACAAACTTTCGTAATTATCGTGAGCCTGTGAAGACTAGTCCACTGCGGTACAAGAACGTTCTCGCTGCCCTAGCTGTCGTATCGGTGTGAACTATCGTGTACAAGGAGGCAGGGAGAATGTTTTTAAACGGAATACCATTTGTGAGCAACTTATTTGATTTCACATTACTATTAAATATTCCGCCATAATTTTGGTAATCAATCCAGGAATTTAGCGTGCAGTTGATAATTTGAAAGCTTGAAACGAATTTCATTTTAGAGCTCAACTCTTCCAGTGCAAAAAAAATTGTTGACTCCTATTTGTGATGGGTGGCTGCTTACTGCAATCCAGCTACTGCAGTAACATGACTTCGTTAAGATTAACACTCACTTTTCTACTGTGTTGACTTCCTTAAACTATGACTTATTTGACTGCAAAATTGTTTGTAAGGCATGAAACCCCAAGAGACCGGCTGCCTTTCTCCCCGAATGTTATTTTAGGCATCCCCACGCCAAAATTGGCTTAACGGTTTTGTTATTAATATGAGTGCGTTTTTTATTTATTTATCCTTTTGCTTTGCGATACTCAGATGCATTTCAATTGTATACCATGAACCACAGATATTTTTTTTGCATGGTAGTTTTTGTTTCATATCATGAGTAACATCACAACAACTCCTTTTTTATTTATTTCTTATTACTTATGTATTTAGATCTTCAAGGACGATGGCGCTATTTCATTACTCATCAGGCTCTTTTGATTTTTAGATACTTTTTCTTTCATTTAGTTATTGTTATTTATGCTCAAAGGAGATTGACTAAGATATCTAGATTTTTATTTGTTGTGATAGGTTTTCCAAGCTTTGACTTTACCAGGAACTCGCGCAGGTTCTTATGTCGTTTATAGGAAATCATAGGCGTTGTCGGGAAAAGTGATCGAAGATCCTCCTCTCCATCGATCTGATGCCAGTGTTTACACAGAGCTCGCCTCAAGTCATTTATTGATGTTTGCGGGTTATATTTTGACTTGAAGAACAGGTTGTGTTGTTTTGACCTTTCTGATTTGGTTTTTCCGCTCAGAGCCTCCTCTAGTTGTTCCAAAAACAGCGCTTTGCTGTAGCTTCTTTGTCTCAGATAATTATAGAGAATAAGGGTAGTTTTCATGAAATCAGTAACATTGTTGCAGTTCCGTTTATGCCTTAATAGTTCGCCTTTCACAAAACCTTTCAAACAAAATGAGGGATATGCGCGCTTGTGGTCTGAATATACTGGAAAGTTTCCGTAGGTTTGAAGTACGTTTTGGTGTCCAACATTCCGTTCTTACGGAAGTTCTCCCCTTTGCATATTGTGAGGTCAAGAAAGTTAAGCTCATGACTGCTGATTTCAATTGTGAATTTTAGAGACTCGCATTTTGTGGATTTTCTCCAGAAAGCTTTTGAGATCCTTCTCTTCAGCTTCGCTCAGGATAACAATGACATCTCTGTATCTCCGATACATAATCAGTTTGGGAATTTGGTCTACAAAAATTCTCTACAATGAGTGAAGGTATATATCAGCAATCGCCGGTGAGCATTTCGAACCCAGTGCTAGTCCGATCTACTCCTTATAGAACGTTCCATTAAATTTTTTTTAAAGGCCTCCCACACTCACCATTCCAACAAAAGAAAAGGGAATTGATTTTATTAATTAAAAACAGGGAATGGTTTCATGTCAATGATCA
>NW_025935572.1:0-31515 GCF_000764305.2 Hyalella azteca | reverse complement strand
CCCGGTAACACCTAGTCTAGATTACGAAATATCGTTTCTGTTACGAATGTCATATTTCTCCTGTGTATATATTGACTTTATACGGTATAACTTGAATGGAATACATAGATGATGCATCTAAATCTCGGCCATCTGAATATGAAGCCTTGATTGGTTCCTATCTACGATATGAACATTATATTCCCCTCATATTTATTCGTTAATAAAAATATTCATGCTCGGGAGAAATATGACATTAATATGGCAGCCGATAGTTCATATTCAAGGCTAGGTGCTACCGGGGGCATTTTCTAAAATTTATTCCGAGAGGTGGCCATCGATGGCGCATCGATGCGCCACCGCTGCTAATGGGTAGTTATAGGTGGAAGATGAGTTTTTAGGGCAGGGTGGCCATCGGCAGGTTATAGGTGGAACATAGACCGGACACTCCATTCATGCCGCATCGATGCGCCATCGGTGCTCCACCTATAATTTCCACCTATAGCCACCGATAATCATCGATGTGACACCTTAAATTTTTATTTGGGTAGGTGTCCTTTGAGTAACATGGCTGCACTGTAGTGGAATGCGTTGTTTTAATTTAAGATATGTGCATCATTATTGACCATCTTAAGTGAGTCATCAAGTGTTTGTTCATGCCTGCACGTGACCTTGTACCAACCAAATCGGAATTCTCTGACCAGGCAATTTATGGTGACTCAACTTTCTTCATCAGAGTCCATAGCCTTCATTTCACTCGTTCGGCGCGCTGCGACTTTGCAGCATGTTCACTTCTAATTTAGATCTCATCGTCTGTAAAAGTTACTTCTCTACGTTATTGCTTAGTTAAAAATTTATAGGAAGATACGGCAAATTTTATCAACGTTTTATTTCCGGGTTGTGATCTTTTCAGGTCTTGAAAGTCTATCAGGAAGGCAGGTTTTGGGTCCAAACTTTAGTAAAGATTCAGGCCACCGGGCGTCCAAAGTAAATCTTCATACGAAAGGAATAATCTTCAAAAGTTCGGTTAGATCGATAATGCAGGATTTCATTGATACTTGAGTTCGGATGATGGGCGGCAATAACAGAATAAGTGATTCTTCGTCCTAAAATAAGTAATAATTAGGTTCAGGGACGAAAATAACGGACAATCGGACATAGATATCAATGAACTTCATCGGAAGGTATAGTCGGATGAAAAAAAAAACCAAGGTAAGAGTCGGGACTACCCAGTCAAAGTTTTCGTTCCAATTAGGGTCGCCCCAGTAGCAATGGGGTCGGCTTAGATGTAAATCAGGCACAAATCAGCCACGTACGGTGTTTGGCTTCTATTTAGCAGCCTCTTTTGTAAGTCAATTACTCGGTGGGCCAAATCTGTGTAATATGACTGAAAAGAGTTGCTGGGCAAGTTTCCTCATGATGTCTCTGGTCAAACGCTGATGAGGCTACCGCATTATGGTGCTGTTCACAAGCTATAAACAAGGTTGGGTAACATGGGGCAAACGGACCACTGTGGGTCACGAGCCCATAGCGGGTTCCTCGCTAAGTATGGCAGATATTGGTCCGTGTACTCTACCGCCGGTCGACAGTCACTGGGATGAAGAGTACGGATTTACGTTTTGCTAAGAGTTTGCGTTGTTAAGTTATTTATGAATAACTGTTTTAGCCCAGATAAAAATTTTTTGCTCTAAATAAAACTGTTTTCGATTACTATAGATGAAGCTTTTGAAATTACTGTGAATTATAGTTTGAAAGTAATATTTATAGGGATAATTTTGAGTTCAAGTTTAGACTGTTAGCTTTAAAATAAAATGTTGACACGATATAAATTGAAATGATACCTGGGGCAACGGGCCCATGCGTGTCACGGGGCAAAGCGCCCATGGTGGGCTCAATACCCCTCTGTGAAGTTTTGTGATATACATCATTAGATTTGTCTCAATGACATTTTCAAAACTAAGAATAGCTTTCTGAATTACAAATTACACTTCATGTTGCATGATTTCTTTTACTTGCGCCTCAAGGCAGCCGGTTCTAGTTTCTAGTTTTGCGTATTTGACCCCTTATCGAGTTATTGACTCTTGCCTTGCCAAAGGTTGATTTCAGTCAACACTAATGAGCCAAAACTTGATGAGTTTTTATGGTGTTGGCTGAAATCGCGATTATTTACGAATTCTCTGCACATAGTATCTGGATTATGGACGAAACTGGAACGAAGTTTGTTTTCTGATCAACTAAATATATTTGTTCTAGTCAAGGATACATTTTTTCATGTCAAGGATGAATTTTTTATCGCAAGGATATATTTTTCAAGTCATGGATCTATATTTTTATGTCAATGAAATAATTTTCTTCACGTCAGCGATAGATTTTTTAAGCCAAGAGTATATTTTTGCCAGTTGAGGATTTGATTTTTTAGTTGTTAATAAATGAATGAAAGTTATATTTTTATGAAATTTTTCTTATTTTTAACTGTAAAGTATTGTTTTGTCATTTTTAAACGAAAAATATGCAATTGTGGTAAAGGGACTAAGGGTTGGCGCCTTGCCCCTAGCCTATGGGCCCATTGCCCTAGGGGTGGGGCAATGGGTCCATTTTGACTTTTTATAAAATAGTGTTTCATTAAAAATTGAATAAATCTATAGGCGTCTAATTCACATAATACATTCCTCATTAGTTGTACCTTTAAACAAAACAAAGAACCACCTCGTATCAATTAAAACTTCATCAAAAATTTAGTTTAAAAAAAGGAGGGGCCCGCTGCCCCATGTTACCCAACATGACGGGTCTACACGAGGTGACGTAATAGTTAACTCAAAAACAAAAATGACATTACACGTAACCTAACTATCCATGAAATTATTATCGAAAGGTGTTCCCTAACAGAATTATCTTGTTGCACGTCTTTGAACACTCTTGACCAAATTTTTGTGCTTTTCTAGTTTTGGTGACAACACTGCATTTCCGATCTCTATAATCGGGAGCACGACAGCGACAAACGACAGCTGCATGGCTTCTGCATCTAAAAACTCGTCTGATCAGTCCAAGAAGTTTATTGGATTTATTAGCTTGCCTTTCAATATATGCTTCAAAATTTTTAACTCCTTTTCGACGAAAACTTCCAATTTTTTCCACACTATACTTTTCGATCATTACTCTCTCGTTGCAACCATGTCTTCTCATACTGTAATCATGCTGTTCAGTGTTACTTTACAGTACAGTTAAGTACAGTTCATTGATTAGTACTTTGCACTTTTCAGCATTAAAACGCAGAGGCCAGGTATCAGCCCAGTTAATCAAACTATCAAGGTTATAATGCAATTTCGCAATTTCACTTTCTTTGACGCATCCTTTACTGTATTATAAACTTTTGTGTTATCGGCATACATAGAACACTTGCTTGACACTACTTCTGGCAGATCGTTTATAGAAGCAACGAACAAGACAGGCCCATGGACGCTTTCTTGTGGCACTCTACTGTACACTGTTGTCCAGTATGATACGGTTCCGTTAATACTAACACGTTGTCATCTACCTACTAGAAAATCTCTGATCCATTGGAGTACGTTTCCCTCCGTTCCCAGAGACTTCACTTTACGCAACAGCCGCTCATGCTGAACTTGGCCAAATGTCTTGGCTAAATCGAGGTACACTGTATCCACTGGCGCCTTTTTGTCTAGCAGGCGATTCCAATCGTTCAACGTAGACAAGAGGTTAGTGTTGCAGGAACTACAGGCAATAAAGCCGTGTTGACAGTCTGATAGGAGATGTTGAATAGTCAAGTGATCGATAATCCCATCCCTTACCACTGATTGCATTACCTTGCAAACTTGCTCATTTCGAGCCCACAGGGCGCTCCCCATTAGCTGGAATGCTGCTTATGTTCACATCTGCGAATACGTTACTAAAGAACTGATTAATAACGTTAGCCTTACCCCCATCAACGGATATCTTTCGTTGATTTACTTGCGAAGTAGTGATTTCCGTCGTGCACTTCGAACTGCCGTACAAAATGAAGTTTTTCTGGTTCTGTTATGTATTTTTGTCAAAATTTTTCTCAGAGTTTTTCACTGCAGTTCGACAGCTTTGTCTAGCTTGATTTCGATCTCCTGTGTAAAGGTTATAATCAGCATTGCTATGAGTTTGTAAATAACGATAGTAAGCTTCCTTCTTGGTTTTCAGCCCACCTAGAACTATACTATATTTCACCGAGTTTTTTGACCCCAGAGAGCTTTATCATAGGTACACAAGCACCAACTGCAGACGTAACCGTGTCCTTGAAAAATGACCATGAATCAGCCACATTCATATCCTCAATACAGTCCGAAAAATTCGCCGCACTCAATGCCTCACGGAGTTTAACATCATTGCTTTTGGCAAAGTTTAAACGCTTACGCTTCCGAGGTGTTTTTGTCGTACAGCAATTGATAGTGAAAAAACAATGACAGAGGATGGCTTTTACCTAACGGAGCCTCGTGGCGAAGCTTACCTAACATTGATTCATCACTAGTAAACTCCAGTTCTGTGATATTTGGGGTCTGTTTACCCCTATAATGGGTTGACTTGATAACGTGCTGGACTAAAAATGAGTCTCTCAGACTCCATGAACAAGGATGCTGGGTGATTTTCATCCCCTGGAGAGGATTCATCTGTCAGGTCTAGTTCTGGATGATTAAAATCACAAACGATCAACGTGTGCGACCTACGGAAAGTATTAGTATTTTATCGTTATCAGAAGAACTGTTTAGTGTATATACACTAAAAGGAGGCTGTCCTTGTCTTTGAGAGAAAGTTCGCACCACACTGATTCTCTGGCTGATTGATGCTCTGCAGATAACTTCACCTGCTGAATCCTATAAAGGGATTTGCCCAACAACGCTACACCTCTACTGCACTACTCTTCATTTAAGTTATGAAAACTATCAAAACCCGGTAACTGATCCTCAACTGGTACAATATTCCTACAGTGATTTTCAGTCAGTGTTTCTGTAATACAAATAATACCTGGACACTCGCCCTCCATCACCGATAGAAGCTCACTTTTGTTCAAAACAGAGTCATAGTTTGGGTAAAAACCCCTTAAAGTATTTTGTCATGAACTGGGATTCCTAAAAATACCACTATATAACACAGGCTGCTGCAGCAGCCTGCCGCAGCTAACGTTAATGACTGCCAATCAAATGACGGGTTAATTGCACGATTGTTGCCTCCTTAACGACCCGTGATTGTTTCCTCTAATTTCTTCTCAGTAATCCATCTCTAAGAAGCCGCATTCCCTATCACAGATAATTACGTCCATGAGTACAGTCGCGAGGTTATCGAGAATTGCGAGTTCTCGAATGTTGTGAGGTGTCGTAAGTTGTCAGACGTCGTAAGATGTTAAACGTCGTAAGATGTTAAGCGTCGTAAGATGTTAAACGTCGTAAGATGTCAGACGTCGTAAGTTGTCAGACGTCGTAAGTTGTCAGACGTCGTAAGATGTTAAACGTCGTAAGATGTTAAACGTCGTAAGATGTCAGACGTCGTAAGTTGTCAGACGTCGTAAGTTGTCAGACGTTGTAAGATGTCAGACGTCGTAAGATGTCAGATGGAACCCGGCAGATAGCGCGCCGGCATAATAACTGCAATTTTCAAATGACAATAGCATTACTCGCTATTATTCATCATTAAGACAAACGGTGAAGTGGAGGCGCAGGAAACTACCAGCGTTCAGCCTCCCAGAGCGTTCACTGTTATCGTTAATTGATGTCTGTACACGAATATGAGTAAATTAGTACATGGAGATTGACAACGAAACACACGAATGAGATACAACTAAACACACGAATGAGATACAACTAAACACACGAATGAGATACAACTAAACACACGAATGAGAGACAACGAAAAAGACGAATGAGAGGCAACGAAACACACGAATGAAGGGCAACGAAACACACGAATGAAGGGCAACGAAACACACGAAAGAGAGACGACTAAAAATACGAATGAGAAACAACGAAACATACGAATGAGAGACAACGAAACACACGAATGAGAGACAACGAAACACACGAATGAGAGACAACGAAACACACGAATGAGAGACAATGAAACACACGAATGAGAGACAACGAAACACACGAATGAGAGACAACGAAACACACGAATGAGAGGCAACGAAACACACAAATGAAGGGCAACGAAACACACAAATGAAGGGCAATGAATGAGAGACAACGAAACTCACGAATGAAGGGCAACGAAACACACGAATGATAGACAACGAAACACACGAATGAGAGACAACGAAACACACGAATGAGAGACAACGAAACACACGAATGAGAGACAACGAAACACGCGAATGAGAGACAACGAAACACGCGAATGAGAGACAACGAAACACGCGAATGAGAGACAACGAAACACACGAATGAGAGACAACGAAACACACGAATGAGAGACAACGAAACACACGAATGAGAGACGAAAACATTTTCATGATCACTGGCATCCGCAGGACGCGCAATTCGTAGCGACGCTGGCACTGTAACTGAAGTGTAACTGAACTGAAAGTGAAACGGATGAGATTCAGTTACAGTTGCATTTCTCCTATTCACGTCGTAATTCAGTGGTTGCACCCACACCTGTAACTGAATTTTCTTGAAATAGACTTCTTGAAAAAGCTGACCTGTGCAATACCCAGCCAACTGCAGCACAAATACATGCACTGTCGAAACCAGTTACAATTGTACTTGAAAGTACAACTGCATGTGCAGTGCAACAAGAACTAGCTGATGTCAGTAGTCTTTGTAATAACGGTAGTTTGGAAGCATGTACAATTTAAACAGTAAGATAAGTTCAGCTCTAACTAAGCGTGAATAACTAGTATAGCCTCTGGCAGTGCGCTTAGTTCAGTTACAGTTTATTGGTAGAGCGCTAGTGACGCAGTAAAGTGGACAGTGCTGTTATACAGTAGCAATGCTAGCGACGTTGCAGGGTTCACCCAGGCTCGACACGCCGTACATATAGTACTTTCACGTGGACCCAACAAAGGTTTGCAATGAAAGACGCTTCCGCAACCACTCTCCTGAATCTGTATTTTCGAATTCCTTAACATTGCCCTCCCCTCAAGTGCAATACGTTGCACTTTGCTTACGATCGATAGTCATTGGGACACTGTATAATATATACAATTAGTTGAAAGATCTGTATACATCTATTCAGGTGGGTTGGTCTAGTGGCCAAATGTTTACTAACGCTTCGGCTATTTAGCTATCTCGCACCGAAAGTCAAGATGAACATCACCAAAAAGGTGGAAGGTCTCAGTTATCGTAAGTTTCTCAAATCAAAAATTGTTCATCACCAACAAGGGGCGGAAGGTTTCAATTGTCCAACCCGCTGAAGCTGGCTCGAAAGAAGCAGCGTTAGCATCTCAAGAGACGAAGTGACAAGGAGGGACAGGTGAGAAGCAACAGAAACGAAGGGACTCGAACAAGAGGTCGCTTACACGGGACGTCGGCCGCCCGCACGAGAGAGACAGAGAAGGGAAATGCAAGGAATCCTACCTACATAATAACTCAATGTAAGGAATCCTACCTACATAATAACTTAATGTAAGGAATCCTACCTACATAATAACTTAATGTAAGGAATCCTACCTACATAATAACTTAATGTAAGGAATCCTACCTACATAATAACTTAATGTAAGGAATCCTACCTACATAATAACTCAATGTAAGGAATCCTACCTACATAATAACTTAACCCCATAACTGAGACCTGCAGTCAGACACCGAGAGCTCAGCGGTGGGGTGTACAGGGCGATCCCTTTAGGAGCGTGATATCCCACAGGACTTCTGACGAGCACAGACACGCGTTTGAAGTCTCCCATGAGGGGTACATCTTTACAATAATAAGACAGTAGATGAAATAAAGACAAGAACAGGGCTAGTAAACAACGTATCACGTACAAGTAAAATACATATATATATTATTTTATTATTTGTACAAGTTCCTGCAATTCGCATTCAAAAGAAATTCTAGGGGAAAGTGACAAAACATTTAAAACTTATGTGCACAGGAATGCTTAAGGGGACCGTCTACCCTAAAATTTTCAATTTTGGCGTTTTCCGGTTTTTGTACTCATCTGAAAGATGGAATTCTGCTCTTTCCAACGGTACCACTGCCATCGTTGTACGCCAATATTTACGTTCATGACGTCTCTTTAAAGGGAAGCGGGTGGGAGAGTTCTTTAACTAATTAGATATAAAGTAATTAGCTNCTACCTTGAGAAGGTGAAATATCTTCCGGAATAGTGTTTGTACCAATCGAAGAAAATTTTTCTGACATTTCAACAGAAGAACTAGCATCAGGTCTAATAGGAGAAGACATTTTATTACCATTTACATTTCCTAGTTCATTCATGGTAAAATCATCGCTATCAAAACTCCAATTAAGAACACTGTTTCGCATTTCTACACGTACATCTTCCAAAGGTAATACAGTTAAATCCTTATCTTCAGTGATAGGCACATGAGCAGAGGGCATGACGCTTTCAGTGAAATTTACCGGTACAATATCACAAGACTTATTCTCTAAAACGACATTACTACATTCATCAGAATCATCAGACTCGGTTACACCTCCAAACGCAACACAAGGGAATTCACAAGAAGACTCGTCAGAAGAAACGTCACCATCACTAGAATCATTAGTTCTCAGGTCATGGTATTTATCGAGATAAGCAGGGAATGAGTGCCAGGGTTTCAACTGTTGATGGTGGGCCTTTATTACATTGCCCGAGGCATCTGACACCTCATACGTTACACCATTACTCTGGACTTTTACTATACTATAAGGACCGTCGTATTTTCTGCCAAGTTTGTACTTCAAACTATTGCCAATTTTGTTAATTTTAAGTGCTACTTTCTGACCTATGGTAAATGACTGAAATTTGGGATGAGCTTCTTTCCAAACGTCTACGTTATTTTTCTGACTAGAAATGGGCAAGGATTTATCAACTTGGTATGACTTGCTTAGAATAAAATGGCTGGGGGGAATCATTAATCTGTGAATATCATGTGCTGTTGCAAACTATAGTTGCTTTACTCAATTGTAAATCACAACGTGCATCTCTCCCATTGACTATTCCCTCCAACAATTCAGTCAAGGTTCTGTTTGCGCATTCAACTCATCCGTTTCCTACTGCTCTAAATCTGGTTGAATATACATGCACAATATTAAATTCATAAGCACATCATTAAATTCATTCGAGCGAAATTCAACACGTCAACTGCACCGCTTACGACACGTCAACTGCACCGCTTACGACACGTCAACTGCAACACTTACGACACGTCAACTGCAACACTTACGACACGTCAACTGCAATACTTACGACACGTCAACAGCAACACTTACGACACGTTAACTGCAACACTTACGGCACGTTAACTGCAACACTTACGGCACGTTAACTGCAACACTTACGGCACGTTAGCTGCAACACTTACGGCACGNAACACTTACGACACGTTAACTGCAACGCCTACGACACGTTAACTGCAACACTTACGACACGTTAACTGCAACGCCTACGACACGTTAACTGCAACACTTACGACACGTTAACTGCAACGCCTACGACACGTTAACTGCAACGCTTACGGCTCGTTAACTACAATGCTGCTGTTACGTCGTTGCCGTAATTATCGACTAATTAACATTTTTCTTTTCTCTGTCACAGTAATTACTTATAATTTGGTCGCGGCCTCGTTAAAGATTCATTATACAGCGCGGTGGTGAGCCCGTCGCCGGCCGCCGATAACTCGCCCATGCCGGTGGATGCCATAACAAAACAAAGATGAACTAAAACAATTGCCGTCATGCATTAGTAATATCGTTGTATGTCATATCTATATTATTATAGGATTTATTTATGATAAATATGTCCAGAGAGAGCTTTATATTAACAATCTTCTTTTTTTTGTGTGTCAAACGAAATTCCTTGATGGCGCTGGGAGATCAAAAAGCAGGCTACCAAATAAAATTCTTATAGGATACGACGTTTTGAATATTCAATATTCATTTTCAAGTAATTGAAGGTTTTTTGCAACATCTAATTTTAAATTGTGACGTGATATATGAACAAGCAATGGATACGAGTATTGCGGATACAGATAGAAAATTAGAACGAAAAATTCCTCGAAAAATAATTCCAAGGTCCTGAAGAATCCGGTAGCCAGGAGGTTGATGGCTGGAGACTCACTCATGATAAGGAGGACTTCAGCTATTGCCAGTCCTGCCCAGTGGTCAGAGGGATGATACATACCAGTCCTGCCCAGTGGTCAGAGGGATGATACATACCAGTCCTGCCCAGTGGTCAGAGGGATGACACTCACCAGTCCTGCTCAGTTTTCAGAGGGATTCGCATGACATTTCCCACACTATTAGGTGTCTGTCTGATAAAATAAATTACGTATGAGTTCCCAATTGAAATTTTTAGGCGAGACCGGCTTCGACCATGGACTGTACGGCTGAAAATTAGCCGTGAAGCAGTTATCTTCACGTAGCTGCGAAGCAATTATCGACCATTTACCTCTAAAACCATCTATCTCTATAGAGAAAAACTCTAAAATACAACCCATCAGGGCCAGAATGCTGCACTGTTTTACTGTTTTGGCACTGCCACATGGGGTGAGCGGCAGAGCGCCCAGCCAAGCAGTTAAGCCGGCTGTGCATTTCCTTGGGGATTTTGAGAGAGCGAAGGCTGGTAAGAGTTAGAAACAGAGGAGAGAGCTCCATCCCTTTTCTACTTCATGTGAAATGATACGCTGCTTTGGTCTTCGATTTGGTCTTTCTTTCTGAAAAATCTTAAATTCTACCTCGATAAGTTGTAGATAAGGTACTATATACTGGTCTGCCTCCATAAGTTAAAGATATTTATCTCGAAAATTTTCATTCATTCAAATGCGAGTATTTTTTCGATTGAATAGAAACTATGTTCATATCTCCAAAAGAGATGTAAATGAATTATATATACAAAATTCAATCACAAATGTAGCTAGTCATCAATTCGCTGTACATTATAGTAAATCGTTTGTACTATTGTTAACTAATAATCGGGCTCAATTTAGGTAGGTGTCTGGGTGGTCAGACTGGTTCAAACGTGTAACTTGGGCACTGCTCGAATCCAGGAGCTGCCACCGATCATTTCTTCCAGTGAGAGCTTTGATCGGTAATTTACCTGAAGCTTCTGTATCCTTGATAATTGTATATGTTGATTCCAAATTGGCGTTAATTTGTTAATACGGTGTGTACGTCGACAATAAATGACTATTTAACCTCTCATTGTAAGATTGATGTGTCGCTGATCTCAACTAGAGAAAGAAAACAATAATTTGGAATCGTTGTCGACAAACTGGCAAGCTCAACAGCTGCGTGCATTGCCAGAGTCGCCTCAAAGCGAGCGTTGGGCAAGTTTGAGCCTGAGGTGCTCAGTGAAAGCTGTTTGGCCACAGGACAGAGCCCGCTAGGGCGAGTTTTAATAGGTTAATTAGCGCTGATCCGAGACTAACGAAGTCGTCTCTATTTCAAACATTTCTGCTCTATCGCGTCTCTACGAAGGCCCTATGGTAGGCGACGGCTAACTTTATTCCCGGCCCTAAGTTTTAACTGGGTATATAACTCGATACTAAGAATGTATTACTCATTAACAATCATTTTGCACTTAATATGCGAGTACCATCATAACAACCAGGCTGAATTTAAAACATCCAGCAGTGCCCTTGCTGCTCGAAACCTTCCGTAAGTGGCCGAGTGTTGTCGCTCCACGTCTGCACCGACGTCCGCCGCCAAGTGTTTTCGTCAGGCTGGGTTTTGCCGCCGCTAGGAACCTTCGAGGAAAAATTATCCATGCATTGAGCTTTGCGGAGGCCAGGTATATAAGGCACCTTCGCGTGTCATGAGATCAGTGCTTGACCCGCAGCTGTCGAGGTAAGGAGCTCATTTTTCAGAAGACACATTCGGTACGATTTGATTAAGGCTTATCAAATGTAATAATTAGTTGTATGCTTTTAAACTTTTTTCAACATGTACTTTTATACATACAATGTATCTATATTTATAACCAGGAATCGGGATGCATCCAGACTAAAGGTGTTGATTTGCCGGACAACAACTCTCAATATTTGTACTTATAAAAAGTACATTTAGGACAATAGACAGAGCCCGCTATGAGGGCTCTGTCTATTGACATGAGGAAGAGACATTAGACACAAAATTACCAGACACAATATGTTTCTTAATTTTCTGCACGTAATTCAACCGGGACTGAAAATGCCCGATTATTTCACTTCAAGCCCATGCGACTTCATTAAAATAGATTAACAGAAAATAATTTCTTTTAAAGTAATTTTGAAGGAATTCTAAACAATTATACCGCTTTAAATATAGATTTAAATTGTTTTCCAGGAAAATATATGTTACTGAATAATGACTTAAATTCGAGTGCGTCATTAAATCACTTTCAAATGTGATTAAACAACAGATTTTAGGTGAGACACCTGCACTATAGGACATGTTTGATACAAAAATATGCCACTCACATGAGAAACTTTTTAAGATTAAGCTTGTATTGTCCGTACGATGATCGGATAGATAAGATTTCAAAATTGAACGGCACACTTTTTAAACATGCACATACAATTGTACGAAAATTGGTATAGTCCGGCAAGAGCCTTCTATTATGCAAGTTTGATTAAGTCCAGAATATGCTTCTTATTGAAAATTTTCTTATACGTCTGCTCAATGAGTCGCAATTTCGACTCATTTTAATTTTGTAAGTTACTTCTCCAATTCACAAGACATCTAATGAAGTGGACGCTATAATCAAACCATATATCCATAATAAATACTCTGTGAAATCTAACAGTGACTTCTTGAAATTTTTTCAGAAGTGACTTTTTGGATATGACCCGGCGACATTGGAGGCCTGCACCAGCATAGTTAAAGCGTGCCCTGACGCTTCGAGACTGGCGATAGCTGAGGCCCTTATTATCAAGAGCTGAGGCCCTCATTATCAAGAGCTGAGGCCCTCATTATCAAAAGCGAGTCTCCAGCTATCAACCTCCAGACTACAGGATTCGTCCGGACGCTAAAATTATTTTCAGAGTAATTTTAGGGTTAGGTTTCAAACTATATCCACAATATCCTTGATTTGCATTACTTTCATTTCAAAATTTAAATTTCAAGTGTTGCAAAAATTTTCACTTGCTTGATAATGAATATTGTATATACGAAACGTCGCATACAGTTAAATTGTCATTCGGTAATCTGCTTTTCGATCTTTCTACGCCAGGTAACAAATTTCGTGCGACTCATTGAGAGAACATATAAGAAAATTCTCAATACAAAACATTCTCTGGTCTTCAATCAGACTCACCAATAAATGTACATGTACATATGATTAATGTTTTCACAGATCAGTACCGCAACACGGCTACAGCTACAGGCTACAACAGGGCTACAAATCAGTCTACAAGATGCAAGTGACGTTCCCCCTTGCAGCACTTGCAGCAGTGCTGCTTATTACTGCAAGCTGCAGCAATGCATATGTAATTCAAAAGGAAGCTCTCATTAATCCAGGTAACTAGTTACCTACTGAGCTACTTACGAAGTTGCCTAATGATTGAAACACCCCTTAACAACTCTCGATTACCATATTTTTTTCTATTAAGTATCGCGCTCATCTCACGGAAACGGGAAATAATTTTTTACAGACTTCCTGGTCGCTTCGTTTAACTATGCCCTAAGAACAATGTGAGGGATATTGTCCAGAGAGTGCTGCACTTTTGCTGGTCCATTTTGGCCCGGCGAAAGGGCGTATCAGTTCTACTTCCCCTGAAAGTTCTTTGAGGGTGAAAAAGTGTCAATATTTAAAAACATGACCCATTCATCTTCCTGAGTTTGGCGAAAGGGCGTATCAGTTCTACTTCCCCTGAAAGTTCTTTGAGGGTGAAAAAGTGTCAATATTTAAAAACATGACCCATTCATCTTCCTGAGTTTGGCGAAAGGGCGTATCAGTTTTACGTCCACTCTCTGGTCGTGCTATGAGCAATAAAGTTACTATTCGGACAATATGACGCATTCACTTCTCTGCATGATGTGTGCAAAAATGTGTGCCAATCTAAGCATGATCAAGAACCTGTTGATTTTTCGCGCCCAAATTTGTTCGATAGTTCGAAACGCCAAGAGAAATTATGGATGCTATTAACCATATTTCTCTATTAAAATATAATATTAAAATTATTTTAATTTTTATATTATAATTATTACAATTTCGAAGAATTTTACCCGAAAGTATTTTATTTGCCGTAGTTCATGCACTCGTACCTAACAGATGGCTTTCACTAACCCTCTGCCCTTCCATCTCGCCTTTGTCCCTCCATCTCCCCTCTGCCCCTCCATCTCTCCTCTGCCCCCCATCTCCCCTTTGCTCCAAATGTTTCTTTCATGCCATCTTCCTGTCCTCAGCCTTCCCCGGGTCGTGCTACCTCTCTGACTACCGGGTCGCGCTGAGGCCGGACGAGAAGAGGTTCCCACCGGGCCACTGCGTCGAGATCGTCTGCGAAAAGCGGCCTGGCCGGAAGCTGTTCGAGATAGAGAGAGGGTGGGTGAACGGTGAACAGAGCGTGAACGTGGTGTAATCAACAGTCTGCAACAGGGTGTAATCAACAGTCTGCAACAGGGTGTAATCAATAGTCTGCAACAGGGTGCAATCAACAGTCTGCCACAGGGTGTAAAAAGTCTGAATACGTAGTGAACATGAAATGAGCAAGCTGCGAACGGAACTTGACCATAAATATGCTGGTTGATCCTCGTCGAAGGCCCTATGCCTGTTGAGAGCGAGCCATCACTCAGAGCGGATTGATTGCTCTCTCCATTTCGCAACGTCTACACGTACCTAATTTTCCCGTCATGATGATGATCACCATGACGTCACTCGACTGAGTGCCGCCCAGGCCCACCCCCCTCCGGAGCGCCGAGCCGGTCTTGCCACACTCTGATCAGTTGGGACACTTCCAATGGCTTAGTCCATAAATTTTCAGGCTGCAGGCTGGATGGAATATCAGCGCACCCAAACAGATGTTGTTTGTTGTGGGTGTGATTATGACACAGAGGGCATGATGGTGTTGAGTAATTAGCCTCATCGATCTTATTTGAGGTACTCCCTAAGCATTGGGCAAATCCCTGTCCTTAACTGCGCCAATGTGCGCCTCAAGCCTCGGTCCAAGGTCCTCTCTATTTCGTTTACTTTACGTGCTGGTGCGTTTAGAATTTTGTTGGGTGTTCTCGACTCTAGATATCTCTCGACTGCAGTGGTATGTAATGTCTTCATGTTTCTATTTACCTCCGCGCTGCTATCACTGTTATTGTTGTTGCAGTCGTACACTTTTATGCCTTACTCGCAGTTGTACATAGTATTTTTCATGAGTCTCATTGGCTTTTGATTTATCAGACTTCTCAGTGGGTGTTCTTCCATTTTGCTCTTCTCCCTCGGTTGCAAGGCCGTCATCTGCAAGTGGTTCTTCAGGGGCAGGACATCTGTTTTGTCGTGAAAATGTTGTGCGTTGGTGTCGCGTGTGTGCCCGGTGGCGATTCTCAGGGCAGAGTTCTGAACAGTTTGTATTTTCTGCCAGCCACTCTCCGATGTTATGGGACCCCATATACTACTTCCATACTTCAGAACTGGACGTATCAGCGCCTTGTAGGTTTGTACAATACTTTCCGTATCCTTTCCCCAGTCAGCTCCTGATAGGGCTTTTAATATGTTGGTGTTTTTCTTTGCCTTGCTTGCAGTGCTTCTTACATGTTTAGAGTATGTCATCATTGGATCAAAATTCACTCCCAAGATTCTCGGATGTTTCTCCATTCCCAACGTTCTTCCTCTCACATTGAGCTACAGGTTGATGCTGTACTGCTTGGGATCCGGTGTTAATAGTGTGACTTGAGTTTTCTCTGTGTTAAAGCAACAGGTGGTTGTTTTCTATCTACTATGTAAGGCTATTAAGGTATGTAATGATGTTGGATTTGGCTGTCTGTAGATCTTTATGACTTGCAAATACCGTGATGTCGTCGGCATAGGTCATCACTCCTTCTTGCAGTGTTGGTAGATCTGCCATGCATACGTTAAAGTTAAACAGTACCGGGGACAGCACTCCCGCCTGAGGTACTCCTCCATGATATTTTTTTGCCTTGATTTGTTTCCGTAATAGTCCACATAACCTTTTCGTCCTCTAAGAAAGTTTGCTAGGAACTTAACAATCTGTTTAGGTATTGGCTTTGACAGTAGCTTTTCTATCATGCTTTCATAATTGATCGTGTCGAAAGCGCTACTCTTATCCAAGGCCACCATTTTCGTTCGACTGGGAGATGCCTTTCCATTGAAACCTGCACAGATGACATCGTTTATTTTGTGCAGTGCCGATGTTGCCGAATGCATACTTTTGTATCCATGTTGGTGTTGCATATTGGGGATGTCCCTTTCAATTTTGTCCAATAGTACTCTTTCCAGTATCTTCACAATTGGCGACAGAAGGGAGATCGGTCTGTACGACTTGCCGATGTTACGATCTTTTCCCGGCTTTGATATGGCTATTATTATTGATAATTTCCATTGTTCTGGTATGTTTTTCCTGTTGACCAATTCATTGAATAGCCTTGTTAGTTGTTTTATGGCCGCTGGTATTAGGTGTTTCAGGTGTACCGGTGTTATTTAGTCTGGACCCTCTGATTTCTTGCTTTTTGATCTTGCCAATACCTTTTTCACCTCTTCTTCAGTTATTACAACATCTTCTCTCTGTATCTTATTCAGCTTCCAGTTAGTTGTTTTTTTTTTGAGTCTGCTGCTTACCTTCTTTGCGGAGCCTGTACATAGCCTTGCGAACCTTCTGCAATTTCTTTCTTGGTCTTTTTCAGCTTCGTTCCAAATTTTATCATGATGTTAGTTGCACTTTCCTCAGTCTTACCCTGAATTCCCATCATAACTTTCCAGTATTTATTCGTGTTTTTCTTTTGGTCCCAGTATTCTACAACAAATGTTTTCCATTTTTCCATTTTATGCTTTTTGTTTTGATGTTTTCATTGAAGTTGTTATTTAACTTTTTTACTCTTTCTGGGTCTTCCCCAATCTCTGTGATGTTGTCTTTTTTTCTTATTTGTTCCTTGATGTACTCCGGTGAGGAATTTCTTTTTAATTTTACATTTGCTTGCGGGATGAATTTCTTGCTTGCTTTCTTTATTGCTAGTTCTATTCTCTTTGTCGCCCCTCCGATGTTATATGGTCTTTCATCGTCTACTGAAAGCGTCCTGTCCGTATATTCTTTGTACCAATTCCACTTTGCTTTCTTAAAATTAATGTAGGTCTTCCGTTTTCATATCCTCCTTTCCTTATTGTGGATAATTTTCCAGTCGTCCCCCTCTTTGGCTCAATGAGACTCCAATTACTGAGAATGGATGGCTTTAGTGGAACTCAGTAGAGTGACGGTTGACGGCCAAGCTGCTGTCCAACCTGCTTTTGAAGGTGGTCAATAGGGCGCCCCCTCTACAAGCTCCGGCAAGCCGTTCCACGCGCCCATCACTCTAGTCCTTTTGATACTCAAGCGGTCAGGCTGCTTCTTGAGTCAAAACTTGTGTACTCTTGCTTGCTCCTCCGGGCTGCCTGGTATTCAGCTCTCACCTCTGTGTTCTAGACCAATGGGCCATCTTGCAAACTTCGTAAGTCCCCCATTTGCTCGCTATACTCCAGTGTTGTCAGCTTAAGTGTTCTCAGTCACTCTCCTAGTATCCCAGCCCCGCGACGTCTGGTACCAGTTCCGTGGTTATACGCGGAATGTTCTCCAAAAGAGTGGCGTCTTTCATGTGAAGATTTGAATAAACAACGTTAATTGCCATGTTCTGAGTGCCACCACATCTGGCCCTTGTATGGAGTGGTAAAAGATTTCATATCGATATAGTCAAATGACCTCCATACTAGCCCAAGAATCTTGTTTGCTCTAGAGTCTTGATAATGACTCTGTCTTGCAGTTGTCATTAAACTTTAGGCAGGGATCCATGTGTACACTCAAGTTCTTTTCACATTCTGTTTCTTCCAGCGCCACTGTTGCCTTGGCTTCCCTCATTTAGTATGCTTGGCTTCTATTGCTCCGGCCTACATGCATGGCTTTTCACTTTTGGAGGGAGGGTGAGATTTATAATGTTGTATTGAAACTGCCACAGTTCTGACCGCCGCTGGAGGTCATCTAGGTCAGTCAGAAGTTGAAGACTTGCCTCTACTCTGATCCATTCATTTGCGCACCACCGAACGCCATTACCTTCCAGCTTCTGCAGCAAAAGCTAGCGTATTACAGAGTCAAAGCTGAGGCATAGGTAAGATAGGTCACGTCAATTGCGCTGCCGGAATTTAATTGCATCGTCCATTCCTCCGCGTTGTCCTGTTATTGCGTGATGGTAGAGCGACCGCAGAGACAGCCGTGCTTGCAGTTCGACACGAATGGTTTTACCTGCTTTTGCAAATTTTCCCCGGCGATGTTCGTCATTGTTTTGCCGTCAACTGAGGTCAGGCTCAACAGATGGTAGTTTTATAGAATATATTTCTTACATTTCCTGATGACCGGGCACCATTAAGCGTCCACCCTGGCATGTAAACTAGCCTCGATGATAAATTGAAGGGTATAGACAGAGCGACTTTATAGATGAGCGAAGGGCATAGATGTTAATGCGTTACTCTCTTCCCTAAGCAGTCTGGGATTTATGTCATGAGGGCCTTGTGATATCTAAAGTTCAAGTTTGATAAGTCAGTCATAGACCTGCCTCCCACATACTGTCATATTTTCCATTGTTTTTTTTATCATTTCTGCTGATGTTAGAAACAGACGAGGTAATTTCTTTTGTAGATACAGTAGCAAGGAATTTATTCAAATTTTCAGCATTCTAATGATCAATCGTGATTATTGATCTATAATCCTTTAAAGATCGTCTTTTACGCTGCGCGCAGTCAGCTTCGAGTCAACGCAAGTGGAAAAAAAAAAGTATTGAACTTGGATTGTCTGGCTACAGATTGTTCGAACCAATCTTTTTGCATTTCGGAGATCCCATTTGGTTAGATACCCCTTCATCTATTCAAGAATGTTATTGCCTTGACGTTCATCTAAACCGGTCTAGTTATTATGAGGTTCGCACCCCCAGTTTTTCCCTACCTTGTGTGCTGATTCTATTCTTCTATACTATTCTCCTTCAGTGCCCGCCAAATTTCGTCCGTACCTCCACTTACAAACAACTTCTTCCAGTCAACGACCGCCAACTTCGTCCGAATCGCGTCAAAATTTCCTCAGTCATAGATAAACATTCCTCGGTGAGCCGTCAAGGAGCGCGAAGCTTCATACTGGGTAATGACTCTTCCTTCCAGGCTCACCAGCCTGGATCTTGTGAAGTACGTCTTTCTTGTTGTTTAAAATCAGGTGGTACGAAATGTTTGCTTTCCGGACACCCTTAAAATGGGGTGTCCGGAGTTCTTCGGGGAATCTGAATGCTTGGGCTCGATCAGAACATGAACATGAGGTTGCTCTGTTGCTCCAGTTGGTCTCAAGAAGATATATATCACCCTCAATCAAAATATGTCTAAATAGGCTTTTATAGGCCTCACACTACATTACTCATGATTGCCCCTTACACTGTATTGCTCATGATTGACCCTCGCAACACATTACCTATGATTGACCCTCACACCACAATACTCATGATTGCTCCTCACACCACATTACTCATAATTGCCCATCACACCGCATTACTCATGATTGTCTCTCACACCACATTACTTATGACCTTTTGATCAACCGCACATTGACCGGGGACTTCCTAGTCGCCGGTCACGCTGTTGCGCCCGCCTTCGTCGTACTCCGTCTCCGAGTCGCAGCTAGGCAGGTTGCCCAGACCTCGGGTCCCGGATGTAACGTTGGACGTGTTCCGCCTATTTGCCCTCCTTTGGGCCAGCTAATGCAATATGCTGTTGGTTGTTACTTGCTGAGGGTAGTTTCCTATAACTTGAAAATAAACGATCTTTCTCAACCAACTATCCAGTCGTCCCTTGTACTTTGCAAGGGTGAACTCCCCTCCTCTCAGCAATTTTAGCATGGCATTAAAGAGCCTCGGTCCTGCCACGGACAGTGATCCCTCACGAAGAGTCTGCATTCTGACCGTGAAGAGTCTGTACTCGTAATATGCCACTATTCTAGAGGGCTCGCTCTCAAAGTTGGGGGGCCAGGCCGGTTATCATTTTCCAAGTGTACAATATAGTGTAAAATATGATATATCTCTCTCTTCTCCTCTCCAGTGAGTACAGTCTTAGGTGTTTCAATCATCCCCAATAGTCCAGCTTCAGCTCCATATCGCTGATCCTGAACGTAACGGTCCGCTGGATAGACTCCACTTTCCGCACCGCGCCCGCCTTGTACGGCGCCCAAAGTTTGGCAGCAATACTCAAGAGTGCGGAGCACGAGGGCTCTGAAGACTAATCATTGGTACTGCTTCTCTCGTTCGAAATGTCCGCCAGATCCATTCCATCCGTTGCCTGCTTTGCGCGACTATTTCCTCGATGTGGGCATCGAAGGCTTCGGTACTCATCAACACGCCGAGATCTCGAACCCGTTGCTTCTCCTCAATTTCTGTGCCATCCGATGGCAAGTAGCGATGTGGCATCTCTGTCTCTCTCCGGACTCTGTATCTCATTACTTACTTCGAACTTGGCGCCGTTGAACTGCATATTTTTCAATAGGGCCCACTCGTACATTGTATATCCTGCAACTCGTACATCCTGCAACTCGTACATCCTGCAACCTTTCGCAGTCTAGGTCATCTGTGATATTCATCAGCACTCTTGTATCGTCCGCATATGACAACGTAGATGCGTGGGTAAACTCTGAGTCTATATCGGAGATATGAGTGAGGAAGAGGATCAGTCCAAGCACTGAGCCCTGTGGAACTCCTCTTTTCACCCTCTCTTCTCTTGATTTCGAATTTTCAATTGAAACAGCTTGTACTCTATCTGTAAGGAAGTTGTGGATCCACCTTAACAGGCTTCCTCCTTCCCCCAACAAGCCTCAGCTTTCTAAAGAGCACCTCATGGTCAACTTTGTCAAAAGCTTTAGCGAATTCCAGATATACTACGTCCTCACCCGCTCCCTCCTCCAGTATGGCCACAAGGCAGTGAAGATTTTCCAGTAACTGTGACAAACAGGAACGATAACGCCGGAAACCATGTTATCCCTTATACAGGTCAGCCTCTTTCATATACTGGACAAGCCTCCTGGCCACTACCTTCTCCCAAACCTTGATCGCATGTAAGTACAAGGTCACAGGTCTGTAATTTTGGGGTCTGTCCCTCGGACCTCCTTTGTGGATTGGCCTTATCAGTCCCATTTTGATACCCTCAGGAATAATTCCCTCCGTCATCGTGGCTTTCCAGAGCATTGTGAGCGGAGCCTTCAGTGCTCCAACACACTTATGAAACAGCACTGCCAGAATTCCATCGGGTCCTGGTCCTCAAAACGTCACCAGTTCTTTGATACTTATTTCCATATCTTCTGGTCCAAACTCAATGTTCTCCAACTCTTTCCGCCTGGCAGCTCCTGTAGAACTTCGATTTCATTCTTCTCTCTTGAATAGCGGGGGTTACTGAATACTGATTCAAACTGAGATCCCAGTAACTCACACATGCCCTGGTCATCTCCGACAATGACTTCGTTATCCTTAAGCGGGCCTACTGGCGTCTTTATTTTAGCCTTGGACTGAGTGTATTTCAAGAAATACTTAGGGTTCTCTCTGATGACCTCAACCACTTGCTCTTCAGCAGCTTGTTCTTCCGTCCAATGCGAGTCCTGCAACTTGAGTTCGATTTCCTTGTTCATATCTACTAGCTTCTGTCTCCTCAGATCACTAGTGGATTCAGCTATTTGCATATTTAATCGCTCGCGTTTTCTCATGAGGATTCGTCGGTTTTCCGGGAATTCTGCGAACTTTAGGGCATGTTTTTCTCGGGGTATGATGCACACATACCTGCGCTAGTTTCTCTCATAGTTTTGTATGGATTTCCTCTGTGTTCTTCTCATGAAGATCTTTTCTCCAGTCGATTTCGACAATTCCATTCCGAATTGACACCCAATCCGTTCTTTGATGGTCGAAGTTATGTCCTGCCAGTCCTTTTTGGGGTATAGAACTGGGCTGGGTTTCAATTCCAATTGTCGTTTCCACCATCACTAAGCGGTGGTCAGACAGTAAGGTCTCGTCAACCCGACCGTCAACCACCATTCTTTCATTATTAGTAAAGAAGAGAAGATCTGTACTACAAGTGCCGCATTACAAAGCTCCCTGCAAATTATAAACGAATTTCCCATAATGGGTTGCATCACAACACATTTAACCATTTTACATTATTTTTTATTTTGTTTTATTATTAAACTGAATATTTTGTTCAATTGGGTTCACTGTATTAAACACTGAGCTATGACACTGACCACAACACTGTGCCCAACGTCCTGGAGGCTCGACAGGAAGTCATAAATAACTTCGTAGGCTCTCGGGCGTCGCGGCCAAACTTGAAGCTTCACTGCTTCTCTCGCCTACTTTACTACTGTTTTAAGTAGTATTCTCTTTTTTGTTTCATTGATTTATTGTAAAAACTCGACACTCTGCTTCACTGCTTCACTTATTGAATGTTATAATATCAATCTAAAGAACTGTTTAAGCTTTTTTAATGAGTCCTATTTATATGTAAAGAAGTAATTTCCTGAACACTTTCACACTGAACAATTCACAATTTTATACTGACTTCCGTGATTTTCCGCCGAAACACTGAATTTCTTCACTTGGGCCCAAGCTGCACACATTAACAACTGGCCTACAAAGTAAAATAACCGTCCCACACCAACGATTAACTTCAGACAACGATTCCATACAGAGCTGACACGAGATTTCTCGAACGCGTCCACAAGGGACTTATGACTATCTTTCGCACCACATTACTTATGACTATCTTTCGCACCACATTACTTATGACTATCTTTCGCACCACATTACTTATGACTATCTTTCGCACCACATTACTTATGATTGCTCCTCACACCACATTACTCATGATTGCTCCTCACACCACATTACTTATGATTGCTCCTCACACCACATTACTCATGATTGCCACACTGACACAACACTCTAGAAAAATATTTCTTGTGACCCTGCTTCAACCTTACTTCATCAGGGTCACACGGATAATCCTACTTCATCAGGGTCACACGGATAATCCTACTTCATCAGGGTCACAAGGATATTCTTACTTCAACAGGGTCTCACGGATATTCTTACTTCAACAGGGTCACACGGATAATCCTACTTCATCAGGGTCACAAGGTAGCCACATATTGCCCTACCAGGTAGACATATAAAACCCCATCCGGCTAACTAATCATTAACATACCAAGGTAATCCCTTATAACCCTAATATGGTAACTCTGCATAATCCAAAAAGCGTAACTCAGTATAGCCCTTACAGGGTTACCCTGTATGACCCTACCAAGACAATCCTGTATAACTCTACCAGAATAACCCCATGTAACACTACCAGGGTAACTCTGTATTGCCCTCCCCGTGATGCAGGTGCGCGTTGGTAAGGTTCCCGCCGTTGACGAAGAACTGCAGGGTCGTCACTAACAAGGCCCTGTCCTACCCCAAGTGCTGTCCCAGCCTCGAGTGCGACCGAGAGTAGGGTCCCTCGCTGCCCTTAACCTTCTAAACGGCCCATTGGGGTCATGAGAAACTCTGTCAACTCTCGTCATTACCCCTAAACCTTCTTTAACCCTTACTAGGCCTCCGTGACTGTGAGCCGACCCTACAAAACCCCCAAGGAATTTATTGCAACCACACGTCAATTAATTAAATACTCGTATATGATGTTAACCAAGCTGGCCAATAAATGGTATTTAGAATATATAGTAATGATAAAGTTCTATAAAGTTTTCATAGTTATATTATCTTTATTTCCGCCAAGGCTCTATTACTTCCAAACCAACACAGCATATTATCTACGGCCAACATGGCAGTTCATATATCACGTGGACGGCAGTTCACGGCTGGTGTGTCGCGAGCGGCGATTTGACTCGTGCAGAGGTGTTATATTTAATAAAAAATCAGTATCACAAATTGAACTTTTATTTTAGAACTTGATACGTAGATGAATTCACTAATCAAAGCTAGAAATTTGCACACCATGAACAATCAGAAGGATCTTTGAAATAAAAATTAGGTGTTGCTGAGAGCCCTCCAAAAATTGAACGATGTATACCAACAGGTTCGCGGTTATTCTATAGAGAGAAAATAGAAATAGCTGTAAAAATGAATAAAAATCGAATGATAAGCTAGACGAGCCATAAGATATGTACTATTTCAGTGTAGTAACAGCCTCGCGTCAACCTTAAAATCTTTTACCATCAACCAGTAAAGCGGTAATTTTAAGAGACAATTTAAAGGGAAATAATTAAAAACGAAAGGTGGGGCTGACGCCAAAAATAATCAGCAACTTTAACATAGGTAAGAAACAAGCTTCCCCAAGAGGTTCGGAACAAATAGTAGCGTTATTCCAGCAAGATGCCGAAGCTCAAAAATTAAGGTGGTCGTGCCACAAGAAAAGGCTAAGCCCAATTATATAACTGGAGTCGGCCCTCTTCTAATCAAAGAAAGCGCGAACATGCATTTTAAACAAAAATAAATAGAACGACGCACAAAGAGTGCTCACTCTAACTTAAAGATAGAAAGTAGGAAGGGATGACTACACTCCTACCGGAGCATCAATTAAATGCATGTTTCAACCACCAAGTCGCACTGCCAGCAAGCTAACTTACAGACCCATATCTGTGCCGAGTAACGGTGATATGGAGTAACACTGATATGTAACGGAGTAACACTTTTTTTCCGGATGTAACTTTTTCCTCCGGAGTAACGGTGATGTGGAGAAAAAGAACTCTAAAATGGTAATTATTAAGAAATAAGGAAATTCTCAACAGAAGGCGCACGTATAAACTTGTACAAACCTCGTGTAGAGCGGATCAAGTGATTTTCATGTCAAATTTCGTAAGAGATATGGACGGAACACGAGTAACGAAATATTTTCATCTCGCAAAAATATTATACGTCCTAAAATAATTGTTGATATATTAAATTATTGCAATAACCATATTTCTGTTCTTTTAGGCTAGGTTCACGCAATACTGCTTGGCACTTACCAGTCACTGTCCAATCCAATATTCTCCAATGCATTTATATAGCAGCGTTCACACCAGCCGCACAAGAAACCTACCATTCTAAGAATGAGAAATGCATTTAATAGTATTTGACTGGACCGTGACTGGCACGTGACAGTATTTTGTGGAACCGGCGGCTTAACGAGTTTTGAACATTGAAATCTAAACGACTTTGGTTTAGGCGGCCACGCTGTTTAACTGCTATCATCCGTAGTGCCTTCGCATACTCGTTGCGTGCAGTTGGCCGCATGCTGATCTGCTGGCATCCTTGCGGCGCCTCCTCACCACCTGCGCCTGCCCTTACAAAATTTAGAAGCGGGCCCAACTCTGAAATAGGCAACGCCCAGGACTTGGACAAAACTTTGAGGAATGGAGTGTAAGAAATAAAGAAATCTTTTATTTATTTCAAAGATGCGCGATGGTATAAATTGCCATCAACTCCACAACAAAATTGTTCTGTGAAACCCAATTGCGGTAGTGGCTCCTCTTCAACATGCATGAAGAGGCAAAGGAGCCGCAACTCGCACCCGCGAGTTGCGTACTAAAGTACTAAAAAATCCTTTAGTGAATCGCTTGTGAAGTGCTGGTTCTTGAAGCCGGCCCACGCCCGCGCAGAGGTAAGTTGCCGGGGCCAAAGTAGTGGTAGCATCCAAAGCGTCAGGTGTGCCACCGAGGGTCGCTCGTGGCGAAGACGACATTCACTCCAGCACGTGCCCACTGCTGCGTCCAGAGTCCCCACCGTGCTCAAGCTAAGCTTCCATGAAAGGCTTTACTCAATGGGTTCAAAGGTGAACTGGGGCCGAAGAATCTTCGTATGTTAGTCCACACTATATGATTTGAGGTGTCGACAAATGCGGTGAAGTTGAATTTGGCACGAATCTTCAAAAGCACCCTGGGAGTTGCTGCTACGAGGTCAGGCATCGAACTGGCGAAAATTCTTCTGAGAAGAGTGAAGTAAAGTATTGCGCGAGAGGTTAGTTTCACGTTAAATGTGCACGCTAAAACTACTTCCCACGTTGCCCTAATCTTATGAGGCACAGAGCCGGTGCGGATGTGAAATCTATGCCCGAATTTCTCATAAATTAAAAGTAAATCATAGTTTTTTTGTTTAGGACTGGGGAGCACGTAAATCAGCTTCTCTATGACCGCACTCCCCTAGTCAGACAGTTACGAGACTCAGGTCCCCTACTCTGGCGGCCACTGAGCGGTTCATATTGAATTCGTTGCCGTATCAGGGTCATATTGGCTCTGGCCGTGCCTTCAAATGCGATAAAAAAATCGCTCTCGCCCTTCCTCCGGAGTAAGAGGAAGATCAGGTCATGAATTTACATGTTATGTACTTTCAATACCTGCTTATGTACCTCCGTTAGTGCCTCCCTGAGTTTACTTCCCTTTCAATACCTCTATACCCAAATTTTAATCTGGGTACGGACGAAATAAAACAACGATCTCCACTATCTTGGGACAGCACTTCAAAAAATAGTACATAAAAACATCAATATAAAAATAGTTTATGAAAATATTATTGTATATAATTAAATAATTTTTTTCACCCTATTTTAAGCACAATATATAATATAAGTAAGGGTTAACCTTTGAGGGGTAACCATCACATTTTCATTGTTGCCTTCCTAATGAAAGATTGCCTACCTATGCTCTCAGCCGTTATCGTGTTGTTCGTTCTCTTTTGTCATTTGTTCTTCAAAAGTGACTGCAATCATCAACGCAACATTGAAATTTTTTTCAAATCATGAAGCTTTTTTTTAGTCTAAATAAACGATTGAATGTCTTCATAATTATTTGCGTCTAGGTCGTTTGTAATGAAAAAGCGGAAGAATGCTTCTTGCTGCAAACTGCTCTGGAAATCTCATGGAATTTTATTTTTCTTCGGTACTTTGTTTGTGAATCACAGAAACAGAAAAACTAGCAGGACTTAGGATAGAGGAGAGGATATTGCTAATAAAATGGTAATATAATATAATATAATATAATATAATATAATATAATATAATATAATATAATATAATATAATATAATATAATATAATATAGTATAATACAATATAATGTAATTACAGCGTAGAATAATAGGTTATCTATGCGTCTTGCTGACTCTAAACACTGATAAATTCACCCAGCTTGCTGGTGCTCGCAACCGCTAGATCTCATCGCCCATTGTTTAGTAATGAAAAAACCGGTACTGCAATTTGTTTCAATTATTATCCTAAATCTGGACAGCATTTACTAGCATTTTTGGCACTAGTTAATTAGGTCAATTCTTTATTGAATAATGTGAAGCTGGCCGAGCATTGAAGGTCCTACAATACTCAGGATACTAGTGGAACATTCATGGATACTTTATAAGCTTCTGAAAAGCATGTAAAAACTTATTGCTTCAATATAATATTTTAGAAAATATGTTTATACTGCACCTGAGTCATTTATTTAGTTTCATTACATCCGTTTTTTAGATAAGGGACGCGAATTAATACATACTCAGAGGTGGGCAGTAGCACGCTACATTTTCAGTAGCAGTAGCGGTACCGCTACTACAGCTACTTTTGCCGCTACAGCGCTACCTCTACTTTTATAGATAAAGCCTTTGGGTTTTACTTAATAGTATTAAATATTATTTAAAAACCAGCATGATACATAAATAATATAAATTACAGAATAAAACTGTACGAAAGATTTCGGTGTAATGATGTCAACCTCAGCCTGTTACTAGTGTCAACATGTTAGTTGTTACTTGTTAAGTTGTTACCAGTTACCACTTACAGGTATTTTTTCATGTTTCAGTTTGTTTACAGTTATTTTTACACAGTTATTTTTATGTTTCACCTTCCCTACATGGATGTCTACTTTAATCTACCAATCTCAAAAATAATCCACATATATATACAAATAAAAGACTGATTTTTTGTATGTATATGTGGATAATTTTTTAGATTGGTAGATTAGAGTTCACATCCATGTAGGGAAGGTAAAACATAAAAATAACTGTAACTTTTATTTACTGTATCTAACCCGTACTGGTTCGGTTAGGTTATTTGCAATCAAGTTGCATTGATATGTTTTAAAAATGTTTTATTATCATTAAATGTTTATGAGTAAATCCCAATAGCAGACCATTAAATATTTAGAGATTTCCAACAATTTTGGCCATTGTAGCGGCTAATGTAGCGGCGCTAATTTTTACTGTAGCGGTAGCGGAAGCGCTCGCTACAATCTAGTGGGTGTAGCGGTAGCGGTAGCGCCCGCTACATTTAGAGCATGTAGCGGTAGCGGTAGCGTCGCTACATTTCAAAGTCGTAAGTGAAAGGAATAGAATTTAGTACCTCATCTCCTCTTGCTCCGTGCCCCCGAAGATAGGGTGACATACCTGAAATACTAAACAATCCTTGCATGGATTGCTGGTGCTGAGTTGGTGCCGGGGCTAGTCCACACCCACGCAGAGGAAGGTTGCTGGTGTCATGTTGTGGTAGCCGCAGCGAGGAACCAATGGGCGTGGAGGTTTGTCGTAGAGCAGACGACACAGGTGCTCAAGTCCATAGTTCCGACCGAGCTCAGGCAGGGCTTCCAATAAAAGCTTTACTTCATGGGGTCAACAGAAGAGCAGGGGCTGAACATGACCACTGGGTATCTTGGTGCTCGATGGTGGCACAAAACGAGGATGAGATACAGCAGCACCCTGCGAGCTAATGTTGCGGAGTTGTGCAACGAACTGCCTGAAATTATTGATAGGGGGCGTGAAGTGAAGTTGTCTGGTCGAAATGTTAACGTTAGAAGTACCCCAGGCGTCACCCAAACCACATAAGGCACAGAGCAAGTAATGAGACCATGACCCGGAAATTTGAAACTATTTAAAATTATTCAAAACTAAATCTTAGTTTTGTTTAGTAGTAAATGGGTTCCAACGTGACGAATGTGGGTCAGGAAACGCCTCTGGGTAACTACACTCACAATTGCCGTGCATTTCTACCGTGCCTATTAAATAATATACGAAAGCTCCGTTGTACGATAAAGATTCATAAACCGATATGAAGAGAACGATTCATGAACAGGATATGAAGAGAACGATAGATACACGTAGCGAATAAATTCTGTCCGAGAGTTGGTTGTGGAAACAAGTCCTCATGTGTTTACCAGCAGACCTAGTTAGCTATGAGTCCACGGTGCCAATGAGACCTTGCCTTAGACGCTGAGTCGGCAGATTCATCAGCATATATATGTGTCACGAGGCCAAGAACCCGGTGGGCGAAAGCGAAGGCTATATAAGAGCTAGTAACCTTAAGTAAGGCCCTCCGCAGTAGTTAATAAGTGCTCCGCGATGTAACGCGTCGGTTCAGTTTTCCAACCTTAGTATTCCTTAGTATTTGTTTGGGACATAGCAGTCCCAGGCCACGATGGATCACCGCCTCTGATTATCGTTCACCCGCCCTCATTTGGGCCACCTGATGCACGATGCTGTTGCTTGCTTCTCGCCGCTGGCAGTGTTGCAGAGGAGGTCGATCTGGGATTGTGCCCAAAACACGTCCAGTTGTCTCTTGAAGGTCTCCAGGGTGAACTCCCCCTCTCTTAGATCCCTTGGTAGGGCGTTGAACAGCCCTGGCCCTGCCACGGAAAGTGATCCTTCCCGCAGGGATTGAAATCTGACTGTGGATCTGTAACATAGGGGTTGGTATCTTGCACAGCCTCCTCCTTCTCTCGTTGTGATATGTCTTAATCCTGAAGGTTTCGCTCTCGAAGTTTTGCACCATTCCGGTGTTCATTTTCAATGTGTAGAGAATAACATACCTCTCCCGTCTCCTCTGCAGTGAGTACAGACACAGTCGCTGTAACCTCTCCCAAGAGGTTACAGGGAGAGGTTACAGCGACTGGGTCTGTACTCACTGCAGAGGAGACGTACTGGAGAGGTATGTTATTCTGTACACATGGAAAATGATAACCGGAATGGTGCCAAACTTTGAGAGCGAGACCTTCAGGATTGAGACATATCACAACGAGAGAAGTAGTTAAACTTCTAGTAGTTAAAGTAGTTAGTAGTTAGTAGTTAAACTTCTCCATCCCTCTGATCCTGGAAGTAAAGGCTCATTGGACTCCTTCCAGTTGCCGTATTGCGCCTAGTATGAACGGAGTCCAGAGCTGGCAGCAGTATTCAAGGGTAGGTATAACAAGGGCTCTAAAGAGTGTGATCATCGGTTCCGCTTCTCTCGTTCTGAACGTCCGCCAGATCCACCCCGTCTGTCGTCTACCTTTTGCGGTTATTGCCGGTATGTGATCACCCAAAGTGACCTGATTGTTCATCAACACTCCTAAATCGCACTTGTCACACTCTCAGGACACACTTGTCATACTCTCAGGGCACACTTGTCATACTCTCAGGACACACTTGTCATACTCTCAGGACACACTTGTCATACTCTCAGGACACACTTGTCATACTCTCAGGGCACACTTGTCATACTCTCAGGACACACTTGTCATACTCTCAGGACACACTTGTCGTACTCTCAGGACACACTTGTCATACTCTCAGGACACACTTGTCATATTCTTAGGACACACTTGTCATACTCTCAGTACACACTTGTCATACTCTCAGGACACACTTGTCATATTCTCATACTGGGAGTGAAGATCAGCGTTACTGAACTAATAAACTAATGAACTCTAATGATGAGCATTATAATGAATGTATGATATCATTTCTTTGCATTGCTGGAGCTTGCAGAGTCTAGTTTATGTTGGATATTTTGGTAACCCAATATTTATTTGTGAGCTCTAAAATTTCCAGAGCAACGCGTTTTCGTATCCAGTTTACCGTCCCTAGCTCTTCTTTCGAGACGAAATAGATTTCCAAGATGGCGAAAATTTAACATTGAAAGACGATAAATAATTCGATGGTCAACTTTTGCTTGAAGATTTGAGTAAAATAAAGGAAATAATTAGTGTAAATATGTTATGTATCCTTGACGACTGTCTAATTATTATATTGAGATCTTTTGGAGTCGGAGCAAGCTGAAGAGTTTAACTTGATGTCACACCGGAATTGCGAACTGAAGTCGGGTAGATCTTGCAGAGCAATTCAAGATTCAACAACTTCGTGTGATAACATAACATAACATAACATAGTGATGTCGGCTCTGAAGTGTAGGCCTGATGTGGCCTGTCGCCGATTCTTTTCCATTTCGTGCCTTGTT
>NW_025935571.1:49560-55955 GCF_000764305.2 Hyalella azteca | reverse complement strand
GCTTGTTCATTCAATTTGCACTCTCTTTTACTGACTTCACTGAACTGAACTGAAATTCGGTTATTCTCTGGCACGGATCATAAAAAAAATGCGAAAAGAGTTCCGAAAACGGCACAGTAAAAGGTTAAGAATTTAGAAATTTGGGACCACGAGCACGAGCGTCCGCTCTCGACCACGGCTTAATGGAGACTTGATTGATTGCTATTGATTGATTTTAATTTTTAATTGCTAAAATTGCTAAACTAAAAAGTAGAAAATAGATAAGTAAATGAAGAATATTTTAAAAACCACGTTTTTCTGGTGTTTACAAAACTAAAAACAATGAAATAAAACAAATAAAAACTTAAAAAAACACGTTTTCTTAACGGACAAAAAAGAAAAACATTTACTCATACATAACATTACATAACATTTTCCACAACTTTAATGTTATGTACGAGTTAATGTTTTTCTTTTTTGTCCGTTAAGAAAACGTGGTTTTTAAAAGCTTTTTATTTGTTTTATTCTTGAACGCGTTCATACTCGGTGCGTCAACAATATCTTCAGGGAGGCTGTTCCACATGTCGCTGACTCGATGCGAGAAGAAATGTTGTCGCATGGACGAGTTGCACCGCAGTTTTTTTAGTTTATAGCCGTGGCCCCTGGTGTTGGTTCTTGTTTCAAGTTCTAGTAATCCTTCTGGGACCTTGTACAAACCAGGGTTGGTGATTTTTTATTGTTTTTTAACCAAAAAAATAAAAAATCAATGATTTTGTATTTTTCATGACTCCTTTTATTATTTGTATTTTTTTATATTTCAGTTTTTTGTCTTTTTGAAATGTTATTTTTTAGGTTGCAATTAGCCTTCTAACAGTAACAGTATATGGATCAAAATGGATGGTTAAAAGGGGCACTTATTGCCTTCAATAATGGCCAAGGTGGTGTTTACCACTTAAGGACTTTTGGGTAAACAATTATTGATAAGTCTATTTATTAGCTTTGCAAAGTATATATGGAGTAAGGTAACATGCTAAATATTGACCATTTAACTGGCTTCAATATACAAAAACACTTCAGGAATGCGGATCTTCTAAACATTGAAGTCACATAACAGTTACAGATAGGTAGCTGATAGCATAGTGCGCCACACTATCAATAGATCTACTAGTTTTATGTCCTATAAATCTACCAGACTCTACCTCTAAACACACCAAATAGCAGTGACTAAGTGACTGACTTCACTGTTCCCATTTGATTCAGACCAAAAAACGAATACTAAACAAACTGAACGAAAACCAAACAAACCTCAAACGACTTGAAACGAGACAAATGTTATGAGAAAAGCTAACACTGTTTGACATAAACATATGCACAATTCAAACAATTTATTTCCATTCACTGCATTTAATTATTTTATATATAAATAGTTTTATAATTGTAATTGTTTTGTTTCTAGTTTTAAATTGACATATTTAAAAATTGAAATTGAATATTCCAATTAGAATACTCATATTAGGGTGGAAAATCTTTCTAACTGCCTAAAAAGTCAATCCAATCTCAACCTCTCTATATACAAGGTGGGGCAGAACCGATTGAGCAGTTCTGAGGTGAAATAAAAGAGAAGTGGAGGTACATAAAGAAGAAAGTTTATTTTCCTCGAGGTTAGCATAACATACCATTTATAATACTTATGTTTTGAAAATAATATCAGGAAGATGATGGCCATTAGCTGCACCACACTGTTGGCGTTGTTCTCGGAGGAAGGAGTAACCGTGACAGTGAATTCTGAAGGCTATGCTTCAGTGTTGCAAAATTTCTTGCAGCCCAGGATATAAAACATTGTTGAAAATGAAGCATTGGGAGACGTGTGGTTCCAGCAGGATGGGGCTACAGCTCACAGAGCCCGAATGTCACTCAATGTTTTGAAACGCATGTCCCGGACGTCTGGTGTCTCTGAGGGGTGATTTACAGTGGCCTGCGAGGTCACCTGATTTGAGCATTTACGATTTCTTTCTTTGGGGGACACCTAAAAAAGAAGGTGTTCAAAAGTCGCAGCAATCACTCCCTACCACAGCTAAGGGAACGGATTATTGCAGAGGTTATGGCCTTACCTCGCCATATGTGTGAACATGCTGTAGGAAACTTTCGAGAACGACTCCAACAGTGTGTAGCAGCTAACGAACACATTCCTGATATTGTTTTCAAAACATAAGTATTTTAAATGGTATGTTATGCTAACCTCGAGGAAAATAAAATTTCTTTTTTATGTACCTCTATTACTCTTTTATTATGCAGCAAAACTGCTCAATCGGTTCTGCCTCACCATGTATAAGCTAGCTAACACATTTAAATTGTATATTGTAATCAATATATAACAAATAGGTAAATAGTTTATAAAGACTACTTATAGCCTAATAAGAATTAGCTAAACTGCTAGCTATGTACAATGTATAGCAACACTTGATGCCTCTGTACCAAAAACATACAATTCATTGGAACCTAATACACATTAAAGGCAACAAGTTTATATTCCAATTTGTCATAGTACATTTATACTAAACCATGAATGACAATACCTCAAAATAAATTAAAGACTGCCACTCAATATATTTAAATGTATAAAAAAAAATCGAAAAAATAAAAAAAATCATGTTTTAACAATGAAAAATCAAATGATTTAATCACATGATATAATCAATTTGATTTAATCAATGCCAACCTTGTTACAAACCATGAGTATACTTGTATACTTCAATGAGGTCACCACGCAGGCGACGACAACGGAGACTGGGAAGCTTCATAATCTTCAATCTTTCTTCATAAGACTTGCCCTTTAAGCCAGGAATTATCCTTGTTGCACGACTTTGAACACTCTCTACTAAATTTTTGTCCTTTTCAAGTCTCGGTGACCACACGTTTCTAAACTCTAGGTTCGGGCGCACGACAGGTGAACAATAGCTTCTTCATTTCTACATCTAGGTACTCGTAGGAGCGTCTGATCAGTCCAAGCAGTTTATTGGATTTATTAACCTGCGTTTCAGTATGCCAAGAAAATTTTAGCTCTTTGTCGACACAAACTTCAAGATCTTATTCCACGCAAGGCTTTTCAATCATAACCCTCTCGTTTCAACCATGTCTTCTCATGCTGTAATTGCTTGCTGTTCATTGTTCTTGCCGAGGTGAAGTACTTAACACTTGTCAGCATTGAAACGCAGCTGCCACGCATCAGCCCAGTCAACTAAACTATGAAAATCATTTTGCAGATGCATTTTATTTGACTCATCCTTAACTGTATTATAAACTTTGTGTCATCGGCATACATGGAGCACCCGCTTGACACTTCTTCTGGTAGATCGTTTATACAGGCGACAAACAAAACAGGCCCATGAACGCTTCCTTGCGGTACGCCACTGCGCACAGTTGCCCAGTCTGATAAGGTTCCGTTAATGCTGACACGTTGTCTTCTGCCTACTAGGAAATTCCTGATCCATTGGAGTACATTTCCCGCTATTCCAAAAGAATTCACTTTACGTAACAGTCGCTCATAAGAAACACTATCAAATGCCTTGGCAAATTCGAGGTACACTGCATCCATTGGCGCCTTTTCGTCCAGCAGGCGAGTCCAACTATTCAAGGTAGACAGGAGATTAGTGGTGCATGATATGCCAGCAATAAAGCCATGCTTACAGTCTGATAGAAGATGGTTAACAGTCAAGTGGTTGATAATCCTATCCCTCACAACAGATTCCATCACCTTACACACAACACTTGTGAGACTGACAGGGCGGTAGTTACCGGGGTTACTTCTGTCACCTTTTTTGAACAGTGGTGTCACTTGGGCTTCTTTCCAGTCGGCCGGCAAAGTCCCTTCGATTAGGGTTTTACGAAAGAATACTGTTAAAGGGCCGGCCAGGACGGTTGCTAATTCGTTGAATAATCTAGGGTGGAAATCGTCTGATCCAGATGACTTGTTGGGATTTAGGGAATAAATAAATTGGTTTCTAGGAGACTTTTCTTTTATAATGAAGCTTAATATCATCTATTATTTCATCTATTATATATTGCAGAAGTCTAAGGTGTCTAAAATCTTCTATTACTTATGGTAGTAGACAGAAATGCAATTGTAACCCTTCATGAAAAGGGCGAGAGTTATTCAGACATTGCAAAAAAGCTCCAAATTCGTCGTGAAAATGTGTGGAAGGTGGTAGAAAATTCAACTAAACTGGCGAAACATGCAATCGACCTGGTCAAGGAAGGAAACGAAGTGTCCGAACAAAAAAATTGGCCAAAAACACGAGGGAGAAGTTGAGGAGAAACCCTCGTCGCCCAGCTGCAAAATTGGATGCAGAAGCAGGAGTCAGTCATACATCAATGCGTAGAGTCTTCAAAGATAACCTCAAAACCTCCCATTACAAGATGCAAACAAGGCATGAACTAACAGACCATCGTGAACGAATAAGGCTCGAAAGATGCCAGCACATTCTGGATCTCATTGATGATGGCACGCTGCCCAACTTGGTGTTCAGTGACGAGAAAAAAATTTGACATTGAACAAAGCGTTAATGACAGAGATTGGAGTCGGGATGGATCTGTGGCAACCAGAACAGCAACACGACGTCAAAATCCCATGTCCGTGATGGTTTGGACTGGGGTAACCGCCACTTGGAGGTCCCCACTCGTTTTCGTCCCCTCAGGAGTGAAACTGAACAGTCAGCGATACATTTCGGACATTTTGGAAGCTGTGTTGTTACCTTGGGCCCGTAAACACTTCAACGGCTCACCATGGAGTTTTCAACAAGACTCTGCCTCCAGCGTTCATTAGCAAAAATGAATGGCCCTCAAGAAGCCCTGATTTGAATCCTCTCGACTTTTCTGTGTGGGCTATTTTAGAGAGTAGGGTCTGCAGAACACCTCGTGATTCTTTGGATAGTTTGAAGTCTAAATTAACACGAAAATGGGACTTGATCCCTCAAGAAATGCTGCGTGTCTCCTGTGAAGCTTTTTGCTTAGACTGGAGGCCGTCATTAAAAATAAGGGTGGTCATATTGAATAAATATGTCTGAGAATTGTTTAGGCAATTCTTGGCCACTAGCTCATCCAATAAAAAAAACAATGTGCCTGTTTGTTTCATTGAGAAATAATAAAAAACATGCGTTGCCATAAATATGGCGGATCCTGTTCTCAGCGCCGCTACGAGTCCGCTTGTAGGCTTCCTTCTTTGCCTTTAGCTTTGCATTACCGTATTATTATTATTATTATTCCACGAAGAAATTGTCGTGGCGTCTCGTTCAGATCGAACTTCGAGGGCACGTTACAAGTGGCTAAAAAAGACATTAGAGGATAAAAACATTGTTCGATGAACGTATTGTTCATCCACTGTGTTTTTCTGACTCCACCAAGCGTTATCTTAGGTACACACACATAAACTGCATACATTACCATGTTCTTAATGAATGACCAAGACTCCGCCACATTCATGTTCATAATACAGTCCGAAATGTTCGCTGCACTCACTGATTCACGAAGTTTAACATTTCGGACATTTTGAACCTTTCGCAAAGTTGGAGCGTTCACGGTTCCGGGGCTTCTTTTTTGTATAGCACTTAATACTGAAAAACAATGACTGATGGTGACTTTTGCCCAACGGAGCCTCGTGGCGAAGCTCTTCTACCATTGATTCTTCACTAGTAAACAGTAGGTCTAGAGTATTTGGGGTCTGATTACCTCTAAAATGGGTTGGCTTTGTGATGTGCTGGTATATAAATGAGTCTCTCACAGACTCCATGAACATGGATGAAGGGTGCGAACAAGATTTTTGTTCGCAGCTCCCCACTCACATTCATATGAACTTTTCGGTCGTGTGGTGATTCTCATCCCTTGGAGAAGATATTGGAATGCCCTCAAACGTAGATTGACAAAAATTTTAGCAGGCGATTCATTATTATTACATTTTAAAATATTTTCCTAAGGATATCAGACAATATATAACAAGAATAAAATCTACGTAATACTGTCCGTTTGATGTTGTCACATAAGCTGACATTCCATCGAGAACTGACGCCCGGTGACGTCATGATATAGAATAGAATAGAAGTGTCGGCGTTGAAGAAATAGCCCGATCTTTCCATAGCTGACGATTGATTGAGATAGCTGCTGGACTTATTGCCCGATCCGTAATTTGATAGGCATTTTAAGACTGAACACATGCTCATGCATAGCTTCGTCTAGTCTGTTTTTGAAGATGTTCATACTCTGAGCGTCAACGATGCTATCAGGGAGGCTGTTCCACATGTCGGTGACTCGAAGCGAGAAGAAATGTTGTCGCATGGATGTGTTCCAACGCTGTTTTTTTAGTTTATAGCCGTGGCCCCTGGTGTTGGTTCTTGTTTCAAATTCTAGTAATCCTTCTGGGACCT
>NW_025935571.1:0-48841 GCF_000764305.2 Hyalella azteca | reverse complement strand
CTGAGTCTCTCCTGCCATTTCTTGCGAAAATTTTCTCTCTCTAAAGGGGTAGCATCCTTCTTAACAAAGACTGAATTAAACTCTGGGAATTCACTTAGTTTTCTCGCAGCCTTAAGCACATGTCCGACCTGGGCTGTATCCTGCACAGTTACAAGCAGCAGTCTACAGGCGGTAGCGTCTTTCGATCGCAGCCTCTTGCATGCCGTTATATTCACAACGACGTTAAGTGCTTTGGCACAGCAATCAGTAATAAATTCAGCATCCGAAGCATTGCTTTCGGGAACGTTAAACCAAACAAGGTTAAGTCTTCTCTCTCTTTCCAGCAGTTCATGAGTGCTCTCGTTGGCGAGATCAGGGATGACCTCTTTGCGGCCTTTACCTTCTGTGTTATCGCTATTTTCTGTTTTGTGCAGATGAGCTTTCATTTCCACAAGCTCGTTTCGTAACGAGTGTAATTCGCTACGCAACAAGCTCAATTCTTTTTTTGTGGTTCTCCTCCATTTCGGCTTTCTTTCTCAACTCTTGCTTGTTGCTTTCTTCAATTTTGGCTTTAAAAACAGAAAACATAGAAGAGCACTTCTATTCCACCATTTTTTCGCTTTTTACAGCGCTAAGTGCAGGTTGTTGGCAGTCCTGGCAGTACCAGTGTACTGACTTGTTTCTGTGGATAACCGAGCAGTCCGTCTTGCTCAACTTTGCACAATTGTTGCAGATGGTATCCCCACAATGATCACAGGCCACTGTAGCTTCATTGACGTTAAGCGATCCCAGCTTGCAAAATTTACAAATTTCTCATCGCTCATTTTGCAATTTGATTTTCAACTTCGGTTTAACAGGACTGGAGGCCTTCTCATTTGATTTTTTTCCTCTCTGACCAGTCATCATGAAATGCAAGAGCTAAAAAAACACAAGTTAAAACTGAATCAAGTTGAGTAAAAATTGTAAAGTTTCCTAAGTGCTGTAAAAACTCGGTTACAGACTTGAGGATAAGCGACTTTCAGTCAGCGGCTGAAAAGGTGTTCAGGGTAGAGGAGGTAAGTTTGGGCATAAAACAAGGGCTCTATTGTTCTACGCTGGCGGGCAGTGCACCTTGCCCTCGGTTGCTCGCGACCCTCGCTGACTATAAATCGCGTTATTTCAGATGGAAACACTTTTGCTATATGCTTTTTTTCCTATTCGCATTCTCTTTTACTGACTTCACTGAAAATTCAGTCATTCACTGACACGGATCATAAAAAAATGCAAAAAAGTTGCGACAACGGCACAGAAAGTTAAAAGTTGGAAATCTGGGACCGCAAAAACACGAGCGTCTGCTCTCGACCACGGCTGAAACTTGACTTCTATATATAATCTCTAAATGTTAGCTCCGAAGTTGTCGGGTGAGTCAGTCAAGCTAGGACAGATCTCGTAAACTAACCCTACTTCAACAATAACTCTCTCGTGTCGCAGTATAGTTCCTACATAGTAACATTGTATGATGCCAGCAATTTGCTTAAAATAAGAGTGAAAGTTACCTTGTCTCATTCTCTTGCTATTATTGCTTCTGGGAAAATGAGTGAAGCCCCCGTATCTTCAGGAATAAGGAATAAAGGAACATTCAGCAATTATTTGTAGCTGTTGCTACCAGCATAGCATCTGACAATCTCGATCAAAGATCGCCGATCAAACGTGCTGGATTGTTGCTCACATGCATACTTGTGTAACCTATTCAGCAACCCAACATTGCATCACCCTTTCCACTCGCCCAGTATAAAGGATCCAGTCGAGGTTAAAAAGAATTCACTTAATTTTCTTGTTATCAGTTCTCAAGATGTGGAAGCTGGCTTCATGCCTGGGTTTTAAATGTTTCTTCTATTTTACGAACCCGAACTCGTTTTCCGTAGACCGAGCAGATGCCAGACCAAAGGTTCTTTTTCTTGTAGCCCCATTACTCACTCTCATGCCCAGTATATTAAGAAGTATCATCTTCAGTGCATAGTACTTCATGTCTTGTTATATTTAATGATGCCAAATATTTTTCCGTTAGAAGTAGGGAGAATAGAGAGCCTATCATCATAGTTTGCATTAATAGCTGAAATCAATGGTTCCCGATCATTTAGAATCTATCTTATCTCGAATCTTGGCCATCAAAATTCGGTTGAGCACTGTCCCCTAAAGCGCACCTTACCGTGCGCTTTCAATATATTTTAATCACCGCTGTTAGCAAAGTTTTGGAAACTATTCGTTAGTAATAACCCGGGACTTGACCTCGAGCGGGTGTCACGATGGAAGATACTTCTATGGAATATATAAATAATTTAAATGTTGGAAATACTTTAACCGTGGTGGTCATCTTTATTGCTAATCGCAAAGCTATAAGGTACAGTATAGGCATCATTACTGTAGTGTAGCTAGTGTTTCATCAATTTTGTTATACTATTGTGAGGTACTTCCTCCAAATGCTCAAAGCCAAACTGTAACAATTTATCAGAACAGTAAGACCACGTTAAAATTGTATCTTAATACATGGTACACTTGGCACAATGGATGCCAAGCCTCACGCTGAGACTACTCGAGCGACCTGAACGGGGAGCGCAGCCAAGGGTAACAAAATTGACTCGTAAACAGGCCCTGGGCCTAACGCCAACCATCAGCATGCAATATCTATACATAGCCTCAGATCAATGAGCTATGGGTAACTCAGGCTAACAATAAATCCGCTTTGCACAACACAGCCACTGCTCCACAGCGCAACTGGCCGGAGCGAAACAGGCCCTACCGCAACAGGCGGCGCAGGTTAGGTTACGTTACGTTAGGAATAGCTGTTGCGGTAGGGCCTCTTGCGCTCCGGCCAGTTGTGCTCGGGCCTGTATGCGGTCCGGCCAGTGACTGAACGGCGCTGTTGTGATGGGCGCTTTGTGTCAAAAGCCGTGAAGATGCCCGGCTGCGTTACGCTCGGGAAGTTATATGACTCGCACTGTGGACTTGGGCTATGCTGACCTCTATCTATCCACCCCCTGAACGTCCACTGGCAGTTATCAGAGCATTTCACGGAGTTACATCGGGCGTGTTCTCCCGCTCCGCAACCTTACACATTGAACAAATAATGCTTTAAGACTGACTGGTTGCTCAGACAAGTAACCAAATGGAAATCATAGTATTTTTACTTTATCTCTAATTATGCCATATTCATGTAAATTATAATCAAATATTTTACTTAGCAAAATTCGGTTAAATAAAGATAGTGTCCACTGAACTAAAGTGGATAAGGCACGCTATACCGCCACTTGACAATGCTTTTACAGGGGTTGCTGACTGAACATTTTCTGGGTTCCGACTGACCCATATTATGGTCGGGCCCTATCTGATCTCCAAGAAAAATAACATATTTTTCTAATTAACACGTTTCATGGTTGAATATTTGGCAAACAATGCCTATACATTTGCAGGATTTCTAGAAAAATATATGCTAAAAAATTGTAACATCCATGGATATACTGTGTTAAGAGAAAATAATCTCCGAGCAGAGAAAGTATTCTCTTTTTATTGACTGAAAAGTCATAAGCCTGAATAGCTAACGCCCAACGCATCAATATGAAACTTTTATCCATATTTTCTCATAGCCAAGTAAGTGGAGCATGATCAGCTTGAATTAAGAACTCAGATAATTATGAAAGTATCCTACAGCCCAGTTAATAGATAAACATTCCAATTCAAGTATTGAGTAATTCCCCTCAGCTTTAGAAAAATGTCGACTAATAAAAACACCTGTTTAAAGTTATCATTCACAATTTGCCCTAAAACTGTATCCAAACCGTGCAGACAAGCATCTGTTTGCACTACAAACGGGCGACTCGGGACAAATTTACGGCCGGTCTTACGGCCAATCTCCAAATTCAGTGATCAAGGAATATCTCCCAAACGAATGAACGCAGCTCGATGATACTTGGTACACGTATTCAATAGGACCTAACGGAAATGTTTAACTCGTGAAAAATGTTCAAGTTATACTTTCATTCGTGAGTTATACGGCGATACATGCCGAAATTCGAAATGATCAAAGAATTTCTTCCAAACTACTGAACATATTTGAACAAAATTTTGAATGTACATTCTTAACCACCAAACGGTGATGTTTAGCTCGTGAATTTTTTTATTCTGCCTTCGTTCGCGAGTTTTACGGCTATACGGATAACGACCGGAATTCCTGAGGCCGATTTATAAATTTGCATTGACCGAGAGCCGTATTACTCGCAAACGAAGGCAAAATGGGAAAAATTGTCGCGAGCTGAATATCACCGTTGGGAGGTTGGGTGTTTATATACAAATTTCGGCCAGATCTGTTCAGCAGTGCAGAAGAAATTTATTGATCACTGTGAATTTAAGGACGTATTGCTGTTTGAATCACGAATGAAGGTGAAATGGAAAAAAATTCGCGAATGAAGGCAAAATCGAACAAATTTTTACGAGCTAAACATCACCGTTTGGTAGTTAGGAATGTATATTCAAAATTTCCTTCAAATCTGTTCCGTAGTTTGGATGAAATTCCTTGATCACTGCGAATTTCGGCCCGTATAGCCATATAACTGATGGATGAAGGCAAATTTCAAAAAAAATGTTCATGAGCTAAACATCACCGTTAAGACCTAATGAAAACGTGTACCAAGTTTCATCGAGATGCGTTCATTAGTTTAGGAGATATTCCTTGATCAGTGAATTTGAAGATTGGCCGTGAGACCGGCCGCGAGTCAGGCCGTAAATTTGTCCGATACGTAAAAAATTCGTTTATAATATAAGTCATTTCGTTTTACTGATCTCCCACAGAATCCTCTTCACTCTAGAAGTGGGCTACGGCTCTAAGATTTGAGACAAGTGTTTATTCTGTTTTCCACACAAGTGACTTTTTCACTGTCCCCTTTACCACGTGTTTACTGTAGGTGCCAGTGTTGGATATTCGTGCTTATTAAGACCCGTTCACACTAGGGGCAACACGCGGGCTTCAAGCGCCTCACCGCCCCTCTACGTGCGCTGCAGGCGGGCAACGAAGCTATTGACGAGCTAGCGATTCACAGTCGCCCTGCTCATGCAACACAGGCGTGACAGGCGTCAGGCGCCGCACTTAGTAGACGGCTGTCTGTGGTCTAGCGAGGGTGCTTCTATACGCTGGTCTTCACTATGTCAACTAACGCCACACTTGTTTGGACTCGCTCTCTAGTAGAGAGGTTAAGTGATCTTTGTAGAGACCATGAATGCCTGTAGAGCAGTGGTTCCCAAAGTGGGTGATATCGCCCCCCATGGAAAGATCTGGAGGGGCGGTGAGGAAGAAAGGGGCAGTAGGGGGGCGGCAGTCCGCAAAGTCGAAGCCAGTAGTTCGTATCTTTGTTTGAAGATTTGTACACAACACCTACAGAACATGACTCCGAATCAAATAGATTTTCACGAGCCAAAAATCACCGTTTGGTAGTTCGGAATTTTTATTCAAAATTTCGTTACGTTAATTGTTCAGTAGTTTGGAAGAAATTCTTTGATCACTGCGAATTTCGGCCCATATCGCAATATAACTCCTTGCAATGAAGTCTTATACTTCATCGGGTTCGTTACGCGGGTGCATCAAACATCATCCACCAAAACTAATTTATTGAACATGAACAATAATGAAACTAGATTGATAGAAACAATTAAATGACCAGACAAGCTGAGTGCCCAGTCCAATAGTTCACAATGGGAGACAGAGGTCGTTGCACGTCTCTGGTCGAGGGAGCACGCGATGATCATTCCAAACAAGTACTTGGAACACACGGTCACGGAGGCAACTCACTCTCGTGACCCGCAACCCTATTTTGGAAATAAATACTTTCATACTGACCATGACTAATATTACTCAATTAAGCACTTGCATAACAGATTCTATATATGATCACTTTTCAACCAAGTTACATGAAACAGAAATAGCTAATTTATTGCTAGGGTACATTTGGTCTAATATAGCAGCTCACCAATATAGGCAGTGTAAGTTGACTCAAAGCACAGCAGAAGAGTGACGCAATAGGTCAACTAGGCCTAGAAATGGGTTGTTCACGGTAGGACTCCTCTTAACGACTGACCTAATGCACGGTATAGTCTCTCGTAATAACGATTTCCTTTTGGCGTCTTCTAATATGTAACTAACAACCTTACACTCCCGAATGAAAGTGAAATTTAAAAAAATTTTCCCGAGCTAAACATCACCGTTAGGTCCTAATAAATACGTTTTTAAATTTTATCGAACCGAGTTCATTAGTTTGGGAGATATTCCTTGGTCATTGAATTTTGAGATTGGCCGTGGGACCGGCTGCGAGAGCGACCTCCAGTCCGGCCGAAAATTTGTCCGAACCGTCTTGAATTTCTAGTGATGAAACAGTTAAAACTGTACGTGTCTGTCGGGGGGGGGGGGTGGAGGGGCGCTAGGGATTCACTGGGGAGCCAAAGAGGGCGCCAGCCCAAAAAAGTTTGGGAACCACTGCTGTAGAAAGTTCAGTCAAATGAGAATAAAAGTCGAAATGCAAAGGAACATGCTCTGTGAAAATAGTTGAAATTTTAAGAAACTTTTGTGTACAAGTCACCATTGACGAGGTTCGCTAGGAAATTCATGCATTGCGTTCGCAATTCCATCGTGCAATGAATTTAATTGCAAACGAATTCCGTCTCAATTCCATCATCCTGCTTCTGGATGAGTGACATTATATTCTTTAGCAAACTGTCAAACAAGTCCACTGGCAGTCTAGTATAATTTTGAAAATCTGATGCATTCGCAACTGATAATTCTTTAAGAATGTAATTGAGTGGGCGCCCTGCCCTCTCTTCTTTGCAACCATTTTTCACCATAATACGGCGACGCCTACATCTTTTCTTAACAGCAGCACAACCGAGAGCAATGGCCCAGAGCTCAAATTCGGATAAATCCATCCTCACTGACGTCTAACTGGCAACTAATCTTCGAAGAGCGCGGTCTCGAGATACCGCGTTCAGTAATAAGTGTGAACAGTTGTGGGCGGTGAGGCGCTGCAGCAAGCGCCTCACCGCTTATATCGTTGCCCCTAATGTAAACGAACCTTCAGACATCAGGGATAGATGTTCGTGTTTATTGGTTATCAGTGTTGAGTGTTTGTGCTTGTTGGGCATCAGTGATGAATATTCGTGCTGAACGGACATTAGTGTTGAGTATTCGAATTTGAGCTGGAAATTCCACCCTGGTCGACACTCGCCAATCTCACGTCACTACGGGCTGATCAACGCGCGACCACGTAAACGGTAGAAAGGAAGAACTTCTGCCACTGCTGGCAGCGATATCCTCAGGCAACGGTGCTTGGCGGCCAAATTATGTTTTGCTTGGCAACCTAAGTAGCCAGGGTCTGGTAGGCATGTTTTTCTGTGTCTGTTAGTAAAGATTTCCACAGCGAGATTTAGCTAGTAAAAGTCCGCCTCAATTGTGGCTAACATTTTATGGTCCTTCACAAATGATTGCTACATAGAGTACTTTATTAACAATGTAAACAGTGATGATTCTCGGGTTGATGGGACTCGTTAGTCCGGGCTGATTGTCCATCCGAGCTGGCTTTAGGAGTAAACCTCGAGGAAAAATCCGGAGTCGGAGTCCCTAGGGCGGCTGACTGTCAACTATGTTACTATGGCATCCTCCCGGCAACTCCTGCAGTCGAGTCGGCTTCAAATGTAATGCTTGCTTTCCCTTGGGCCCAGTCGGTACGACCGAGGGGGAGATCCCGTTGTTGAGCAGCGCAAGATCTCCATACTACCACCCAGGCCTGCGCCTTACACTGACAGAAATTTGACTGCTGTTTTGATATACTTAGGTGCATCAAATCATCTCCGAGCGATCGTGCCAAAAGCGAGATACCTACGGCCGCCCGGGTGCATCAAAGAAGTCAAAGTATATCGAAATTAGGAATTTCGATATACGCGCATGCATCATTGTGAAAATAAATCTACGGAGAATGAGACCTTCTTTTCAGGATCTCTGCAATGTCCTTGCCCAGTTTCGAGCGCCTGATGAAATCATTCTATCATATTCTACTCTTCCGGTCGATCCCTGTCTAATCCATGGCCGCCTCCCTACTAAAATTATGAAATACTCGGCGCACTGACCAATGGCCGTGCGGCGCACTGACCAATGGCCGCGCGGCGTTAGCCGCACAAATTTAAGTGCATCGAAGCTCGCAAGTGCATCACCTACTGATATGCTTAAGGTGCTGAAATTTTCTCTCTGTGTAGAAAGGTCACTCTTGTCTCACTACTGTGAGAGCACAACGGCATTTCAAGTCCCCGCTTAATTGGCGTAGAGTTGGACGCCACGGGCTCTCTCGGCTCGGCGGTGGAAGGGTTGATCGTCCCCCATTCGCAGACGGAGTTGTAGTGATCTCGGCAGTATTGTTAGAATAAGATAATTTGTAGACACCTTGCTAACTTAATATTGTACATATTGTCATCCGTAACAATGGTCAGTGACAACGGTCAGTAACAACAAAAATCATAGTCAACTATAACAAACATAATTTGCGAAGTGTTTTATAATACTTTTAAGATCCAATAAGAACAATTATAAAATTGAACGCTAGAACAGCAACCATAGCACAATTTGATACCTAACGATGGCAACATTTTGGAAGACTTCCGGTTTTCCCGGAGACCTATTCCGAGCCTTCACTCTTGCTCTGACACCATCACGCGAGGTTGCCACCGTGCCTCCTTAGTAGTTCCTTATAAGTGTTGTGATATCTATACACTGGGCCTTATTTTACGTACATGTTGACATCAAACTAATAAACTGAAACTCGGACCAGCATCACCTATTACCCTACCTACATTTAGGGAAGCCTCAGTCAAATATAAAATCGTCAGCACAATATTAAACGAATAGTATCCCTCAGCCATCCCTCAGTTTCCCCTCAAACTTCCCTCAGAGTCTCCATCACTTCGAATCTCAAGCTGTAACGTGCGTACGATGCGCACCGGCCTATCCGATGACCTCCATGTCATTTCAGACTTTCGTGAGACCGCTGTGATTGACAGAGCTGCATAGGCTATGTAACGCCTTCCTCAAAGGACGCTACGCCTAGAACGGTTCAGCACTAGTTACACCTCATGACGTACTGAGCTCTAGGCTTAAAAGGAGGTTCAATAATTTTATACTAATTAAGTTCTTCGTTTAATAGTGAATGAACTGAGCAGTTACAATTACTAAAAATATCTGAAAAAACACGAAAAATGAATACATAATACACAAAAAGATTATGAACTAGGAACACTGAACAGGTAAAGCGACCCTGGGCGCGGACAGAGTAAAAGTGGCCGGCGGAGATACGTGTCCGTAAATTGCTTATTCTAGCAAGTGTTGCCATATGGGCATTTCGCACTACATAATCTCTAAATTAATGAGCTGCGGCTATAGGCTATAAGCGGATATAGCAGCGCTACAGGAAACTCGACTCCCTGAAAATGGCTCCTTAAAAGAGAAACACTACACCTTCTTCTGGCAGGGGAAAGGTGACGGGGAAGCTAGGGAGCATGGAGTTGGGTTTGCCGTCAGGAACACCCTGCTTCGCATGATTAAACAACCGCATGGTGGCATGGAGAGGATCCTCACTCTGCGTCTTTCAACCTCGGCTGGTTTACAAACATCACTTGCGTATGCGCACTAACACTCCAAGCATCGCCTGAGACCATAGACAACTTCTATGAACTCTTGGCGAATGCCATTGACAGAATCGCATTGTCGGAGCATATTTACCTCGTTGGTAATTTCAACATCAGAGTTGGGACGGACCACGAGTCCTGGTCTGATGTGCTGGGTCACCACGGCATTGCGAAGATGAATGAAAACGGTCAGAGGTTGCTAGAATTCTGCTGCTACCGCAACATGTGCGTGACGATTGACGAACATGTTTTTCCGGAACAAGCTGTGCCACAGGCGTCCTGGAGACATTCGAGGTCTATGCACTGGCACCAGCTGGACTTGATTATTATCACAACGCGACTCCTTGAACAGCGTGCGCAACACAAGAATGTACCACAGCGCTGACTCCGACACTGACCCTTACACCCTTAAGAGGAATTGTCAGCCAATAATTGATGCCAGCAAGGCCTCCTGTCCCGCTAGAAACCAAATTCTGGTCGAGCATCTTGATCTTGCCGACTTGCTCCCTAGCGAACGAGCAGTCTATGGCAGAGCGAGCAGTCGATGGGTGGCGCTCTCTCTGCAGCGCCATCTACGACGCTGCTCTCATGGCATGTGGCATAAATGAGCGTAAAAGTGCTGACTGGCTTGAGGCTAACATCGGTTAATTGGAACCAGTCATCGACAGGAAAAGAAGAGCGTTGCTTCGGTACAAAAGTGACCCAAATCAGCCGAACCAACCGGCGCTATGAGCGGCTCGGAAACATGCCCAGCAAATGGCTCGTCGCTGTGCCAAAATCTACTGGCTGCAACTGTCAGAGAGCATTCAGCGGTCCTCAGACCCCGGCAATGTTAGGGAGATGTACGAGAGGACCAAGCGAGCGACTGAGAGGCGAGTGGCAAACTGAGGTCTAGGTCGGGCGAGCCTATTTCCAGCAAGCATGAGCAGATGGGTTGAACACTATCTCGACCTTTACTCCAATGCTAACAGCGTCTTACTGGAAGCGCTGGACGCTATTGAGGACTTTCCTGCTCTCGAGGCTCTGGATGCTGAACCGTCGGTGGAAGAGTTAAGCAAAGCCTTCGACGCCTTCTCCTGTGGGAAGGCTGCTGGAGAGGATGGAATACCACCAGAGGCCAAGATTGGTAAGCAGGCCTTATTTATTTGGACCCCTTAACGCGCTCTTGTTTCTTTGTTGGAGAGAGGGCCAGGTACCGCAAAACATGCGCAACACAAAGATAATAACTTTGTACAAAAATAAAGGTGACCGAAGCGACTGCAACAACTACAGAGGGATATCACTGTTCAGCACCGTGGACAAGGTCTTCGCCCGCGTGGCGCTCGGCCACCTACAAGCCCTCGCTACCCGGAATCCCAGTGTGGTTTCAGGGCCCATAGGTCCACAGCAGATATGATTTTCTCCTTACGACAGCTGCAGGAGAAAGAGCAACGGTGGCCTTTGTACATTGCATTCATCGACCTGACAAAGGCGTTTGATCTTGTCAGCTGAAGAGGTCTCTTCTTGTTGTTTGGGGAAGATAGGTTGCCCCCCCCCCCNCTCCCCCGTCTTCTCAGCATCATCTCCTTTCATGACGACTTGCAAGGCGTAGCCAGCTACTATGGCAATACGTCAGAGCACTTTAGTATCATAAGCAGGGTTTAGCAGGGTTGTGTCTTGGCCCCTACTCTCTTCGGCATCTTATTTTCACTGTTGCGCAAGTTTGCGTTTAGGAACTCCACTGAGGGCATTCATCTACATACCAGAAGCGATGGCAAACTTTTGGATGAGAGCAAAAACAAAGGTACGCACTGTCCTCATCGGAGAGTTGCTTTTTGCTAATGACGCAGGTATCTCTTCCCATACCGAAGAGGATCTTCAAAGGCTGATGGACTGTTTTGCCAACGCCTGCAGGGAGTTCGGCCTGACTATCAGCAGCTGGAAAACAAACGTCATGTGCCAGGACGTATTAGCGCCCCATCTATCACCATTGACTTTGAACAACTCGTTGTTGCCGAGCATTTCGCTTATCTGGGCTCCACCATCAGCAACAACTTGTCCCTCGACAGCGAGATTGACCAGAGGATTGCCAAAGCGGCTGGTGTGGTGGACTGAACGAAAGGGTTTGGTCAAACAGGCAGGGGACGGTTCACACTAAGCTTGAAGTGCACGAGGCGTGCGTCCTTAGTACCCTTCTTTACGACAGCGAATCCTGGATTACGTACGCTAACAGGAAAACCGCCTAGAGTGCTTCCACCTACGCTGCCTCCGCCGCCTCCGCCGCATCCTTAACGTCACGTGGAAAGACAGGGTCACGAGTACAGCTGTTTTTGGAATAAGCTGGCACAATGAGCATGTATCTCCACCTGTGCCGGCGCCGTCTCATGTGGCTCGGTCACGTGCATCGCATGCGGGATGGAAGTATTCCCAAAGACCTGCTCTACGAAGAACTAGACACAGGCGCGCGCCCGACCGGCCGCCCGGCATTGCGTTTCAAAGATGTCTGCAAGCGCAGCCTCAGAGCAGCAAATATTGACCACCAAACATGGGAGAAGCTTGCAGACAACCGATGCTGTTGGAGACGGGCTGTTCGGGAAGAAGTTCAGGGGGCGAATATAGCTACGCAGTCGGAGCTTGAAGACCAGCGTCGTCTCCGAATAGGGCAGATGGCCGATTTGCACCTGAATCACCTATAAGCCGAGTCGATTTAGCTCGGGGTGGCCCTGCATGGAATCCAAAATTCGACTCGGTGGACGAGAATGGTTAAGTTGTCGGGCGTAAGTGGGAGTTTGGAGAAATTTCTTGGTTAATATAGCGTTTTGCTCTGGATCATTCACTCACATCATGAAATCGTGTAATCATTTTGTTTGATCGCCTGGTGAACGTAACTCACACGCATGTATTGCGGACAATCTTACGTGTGATAACATTCTTTTCTCATTCAAACTTCGTTCAGTTCAAGCTGTGGTCGCGAGCGGACGCACGTGTTTGTGGACCCAAATTTTTAACTTTACTGTGCCGTTTCGCAGCTCTTTTCGCATTTATTTTTATGGACCGCGTCAGTGAACGAACGAATTCAAATAACTCAGAAAAGAGAGTGCGAATAGAAAGAGCTAGCCTATAGTAAAAGTGTTTTCATCTTGAATAACGCGGGCTGTAGAGTCGAGTCAGTGAGAGAAGCGAGGGAAGGAAACCAGTGCCGACCAGGACGAGAACAGATCAGCCTTTGTTTCTTGTCCAAGCTCTGCCTACCTCTACCCTAACACCTCCGCTAACTCCAACCCACCGCAGTCTGAAAGCCGCTTACTCTTGCGTCTGTAATCGAGTTTTACAGGACATTGAAAATTCTTACAATTTCCTTGATTCAGTTTTTAACTTGTGTTTTTATTAGCTGTTGCATTTCATGATGGCTGGACAGAGAGGAAAAAGATTAACCGGAAAGGCCTCTAGTCTTGTGAAACAAAATGCGAAGATCAAATCACAAAATTAGTGACGGGAAATTGGTTAATTTGCAAGCTGGTTTCGGTTAACGTCGATGACGCTACAGTGGCCTGTGATCATTGCGGGGATATCATTTGCAACAATTGTGCGAATCTGAGCAAGACAGATTGCACAGTTATTCGCAGAATCGAGGCAGTGCACTGATATTTTCAAGACTGCCAACAACCTGCACTTTGCGCTGTAAAAGCGAAGAGATGGTGGAAGAGATGTGTTCTATGTTCTCAGTCTTTAATGCCGAAATGGAAGAAACTCACAAGCAAGAGTTGAGAAAGAGAGCTGAAATGGAAGAGAACAACAAGAAAGAGTTGAACTTGTAGCGTAAAGAATTGCACTCGTTACGAAACGAGCTGGTGGAAATGAAAGCTCATCTGCACAAAACAGAAAAGAGCGACAACACAGAAGCTAAGGGCCGCATAGAGGTCATCTCTGATCTCACCAGCGAGAGCAGTCGTGAGCTGCTGGATAGAGGGAGAAGAAAATTTAACCTTGTTTGGTTTGGAGTTCCTGAAAGCAATGCTTCATTAACGAGTGAGAGAGTAACTGATGACACTGCGATTATTACTGATCGTTGTGGATATAACGGCATGCAAGAGGCTGCGATCGAAAAACGTTACAACCTGTAGACCGTTGCTGGTGACTGTGCAGGATACAGCCAAAGTCGAACATGTGCTTAAGGCTGCGAGAAAACTATGTGAATTCCCAGAGTTTAATTCCGTCTTTGTTAAGAAGGATGCTATACCCTTTAGAAAGAGCAAATTTTCGCAAGAAATGGCAGAAGAAAATCAGGCGGAAAAGCAAGGAAACTCAGGTCAACCACTCTCACGAATTCAAGACAACGCCTACCGCACACGGTCAGGACAAGTAAGAAATCACGTCCTGAGGTCCAGGCCTGTAAATAATGTAAGAAGTAAACGCATGCATCAAAGTGAAAGTGCACAAAAAGTTTTTAAATATTTTTACACGAACTCGTATTCCGTTTTGAACAAAAAAGTGAACTGTTAACTGTGATCGCAAACGAGCGCATAGACATATTGGTATTACAGAAACACTCCCTAAAATCACGGGGGGAAATTGTACCGTTGAAGATTTTGATTGTTTTCATAACTTGAACGAAGAGCAGTGCAGTAGATGTGTACCTCTGTGGGTTAGAGCCTCTTATATGGGGCCCAGCAAGTTAAGTTATCTGCAGAGCATCAATCAGCTAGGGAATCAGTTTGGTGTGAACTTTCTCCCAAAGGCAAAGATAGCCTCCTCATCGGCGTCGTGTATAGATCGCCAAACAGTTCCTCTGATAACGATAAAGTACTAAACAGTCTTTTACCCAGCATGACTTTCCGTAGGCCACACACGTTGATCTTTGGTGATTTTAATCATCCAGAGCTAGACTAGACAGAAAGATCCTCTCCAAGGGATGGGAATCATCCAGCATCCTTGTTCATGGAGTCTGTGAGAGACTCCTTCCTAGTCCAGCACGTTACCAAGCCAACCCATTATAGGAGTAAACAGACTCCCAATATGCTAGACCTGATGTTTACTAGTGATGAATCAATGCTAGTTGAGCTCCGTCACGAGGCAAACGCCATCACCTAATCATTTTTTTCAGTATTCAGTTTCAGCCTCGGAAGCGTCAGCGTTTGAATTTTGCGCAGGCGACAATGATAAACTACGTGAAACAGTGAATGCAGTGAATATTTTGAACTGTATTAAGGACATGAATGTGGCTGAGTCATGGTCATTTGCCAAGGACATGATTATGTCTGCAGTTGATGCGTGTGTATCTAAAATTAGGCTCGGTGGAGCCAAAAAAAACTCATGGGATGAACAATATAGTTCTAGCTAAGCTAAAAACCGAGAAGGAAGCCTATCAGCGTTATTTAGACTAGTAGCGATGCCAATTATAGCTAATTATAACCTATACGCAGGAGCTTGAAATCAAGCTAAAGAAAGTTGTCGCACCGCAGTTAAAACCTTCTAAAAATGATGTCAGTAATGCAAAAAAGAACCCGAAAGCTTTCTTTTGGTACGCTTACCAAGCCAACCCATTATAGGAGTAAACAGACTCCCAATATGCTAGACCTGATGTTTACTAGTGATGAATCAAAGCTAGTTGAGCTCCGTCACGAGGCAAACGCCATCACCTAATCATTTTTTTCAGTATTCGAGTGCTAGCTCGAGTGCAAGGTAAAGGACGGTATTTCTGATTTGAAAGTAGATCAACGAAAGATATCCTCTGTTGAGGACAAGGCTAACGTTCATAATCAGTTTATTTAGCAGCGTGTTCACTGAAGAGGGCTTGAACAGTATTCCAGCTTTTGAGGAGCGCCCAGTCGGCTCTAAATTAACAAGTTTAGAAATACAAGAAGAAGAGGTTCTCAAGCGCCTGATCGCTCTAAATCCAAACAAGTCATGTGGACCGGACGGCTTCCGCCCCAGATTACTCAAAGAGTTAACAACTGTCCTAGCCGGCCCTTTGACATTATTTTTTGAAAAACTTATATACTTTGAACGAAGGGATCTTGCCGGCTGACTGGAAAGAAGCTCAAGTGACACCAAGTGACAAAAGCTGCCCGGGCAACTATCGCCCTGTCTGTTTGACAATTAACTGTCGTTTGCAAGGTAATGGAATCTGTTGTGGGGGATAGATTGATCGATCATTTGACTGTTGATAATCTTCTATCAGACTGTCAACATGGCTTCATTGCCGGTATATCCTGCACCACTATCCTCTTGTCTACTCTAAATGAATGGACCCGCCTGCTGGACGAAAGGGAGCCAGCAGATGCAGTGTACCTCGATTTTGCCAAGGCATTTAACAGTGTCCCTCATGAGCTGCTGTTGCATAAATTGAAGTCATTTGGAATTGAAAGTAATGTACTCAAATGGATCAGAGATTTTCTTGTAGGGAGACGACAACGTGTCAGTATCAGACACGCTCCGTATCAGACTAGGCTCCCTATCAACGGCTCCGTATCAGACTAGGCTTCAGTGCGCAGCGGCATGCCGCAAGGAATCGTTTTATTCGTTGCGTATATAAACGATATGGCAGAAGCTGTGTCTAGCGTGTGCTCGATGTATGCTGACGACACATAGGTTTACAATACAATGAAGAATACGTCGCAAAAAGTACAGTTGCAAGGTAATCTCGACAGGTTGGTTGACTTGACTGATAAGCGGCAACCGCGTAATAACTCGGACAAATTAAAGTAATCTACCTTGGCGAGAATAATGAACAGCAAGATTACAGTATGAGAAGACATGGTTACTTTACAACGACAGAGTGATGATGTCGAAGTCGACAATGGAAAAAAAGATTTAGGAGTTAATGTCGACAATGATTTGAAATTTTCTAAGCATATTTAAGCTGAAGTTAATAAATCCAATAAAGAACATTTACTGATCAGACGCTCGTACAAGTACATAGATGAGGACGCGATGAAACTTGTTTGTCGTTGTCGTGCGTCCGAACCTAGAGTTTGGAAACGGCGTGTGGTCACCTAAATTAGAAAAGGACAAAAATTTAGTCGAAAGTGTTAAAAAACGTGCAACAAGAATAATTCCGGGATTAAAAGGCAAGCCTTATGAAGAAAGGGTAAAGATTATGAAGCTCCCAAGCCTCTGTTATCGACGTCTGCGGGGTAACCTCATCGAAGTATACAAGTATACCCACTGTTTAAACAAGGTCCCAGACGGATTCCTAGAATTTGAAACATGAACCAACACCAGGGGCCACGGCTATTAGCTAAAAAACTGCGTTGTAACACATCCAAGCGACAACATTTCTTCTCGCTTCGAGTCACCGACATGTGGAACAGCCTCCCTGATAGCATCGTTCGCCGCCATCGTTGACGCTCCGAGTATGAACGCCTTCAGGAACAGACTAGAGTCTAGACGGAGATATGCAGGAGCATATGTTCAGTCTTGAAATGCCTAGCACCTTCGGACCAGGCAATACGTCCAGCAGCTATTTCAGTCACTCGTCAGCTATGGAAAGATCGGGTTCAAATAGCCGGATCCCTTGTGAATCAAGTCACGAAGAGTAGAAGAATCGGCAACAGGCCATGGGCCAATTTCTTCAGTGCCGACACTTCTATTCTATGTGCGGTAGCAGCTCCGTATCTATGCAATATTATCACCCTTGTGGCGGTCATTATAATCCAGATTCTGAAAAGTGTTTCGTAAATTTGAATCAGTTCTATATTCCAAACAAGTATTTTTGATCGAGACACTCGCACTAGGCTTCTAGTAACGAACAGTTTTTAAATTTTACTAAAGCCGATTTGTAAAAAAATATTGGGAGCGCTCAGTCAATCGGGACAGATGTTCGTTAGCAAAATTTTGGTGGGCAAGATTCGGGTAAGATTATGGGTAAATGATCGGTAACCTGTGATTTAAGCTATTTATGCAAACAGTGATGCAGGCACTCTATTCTCCCACTGATAAATTTTCTCAACTCCACACAATAGTACTTTTGACATGTCCACGAACTTCTAAATTAAAATAATTTCTGATTTTACGTACGTATGTTCTTCTAAATCTTCCTAAATGATTAAGTTTTAAGCATCGCCATGATACTCTGACCTCAAAGAAGGTTCTTGGCTGCAAGGTTTTGAATTTTTTTTCAACACAATGTTAACGAAAACTCTGCGCATGTGGGCTAGAGACGGCAATGAAACAACCTGAAGTTTACAAAATTTATCTTTTCTTTATTATTCCTTTTAACTGAAAATTTAGCAATGCATAGGCGGGTTAAGGGGGGGGGGGATATACCCTAAAATGTTCGCATTTGGCTTTTCCGGTTTTTAGTCTCATCTTAAAGCTGACATTCTGCCCTATCCAACGATACCATTGCCATCTCTGTACGTTGAATTATGCTTTCACGACAGATCATGAAAGGGGGGCGGGTGGGGGAGTTCTTTAACAAATTAGATAAGAGTTAATTAGCTGCTGAGAACTTTAAATATAGTGCCTACTTGAGTTGCGCTTCAGTTACCCGTTTAGTCTCATCTTAAGCTGACATTCTGCTCTATTTAACTGTACCTGTTGAATTCCTGGTTCTCAAATTCACTTCTCTTGTGTATTTCGTACGCCTGATGCATGCGTATCACTGACATTTTACTTTAGTTCGGTTTTAAAGACATCTAGACTTTACGTTGCGGTGTTGGCTCTAGACTGTAAAGAAGGAAATGTTTGGTACGTGTGTTTTAATTTTGAAGATTCGTGTAACGTGTATATTTGACTTTTATCGTGTTATATGTTCGAAATAAATGATTTTACTTCTCGATTATACCTTTATGTGCAATACTAATTTTATGTAACTATTTTTACCTTTGTATATTGACCTTGGTATAAACCGTTTTATAAAGACAACTGAACGTCATGTAGTCGCTCCCACCATCCTTGAGTGGAATCAAGCTCCAGAAACGATTAGTTTCGTATCCTTGCTACATTGAGTGCCTATTGCGATGCGGGCGGTACTTTGTCGCGCTCTCCTGAACATTCACAGTTATTGTCATGGAATACCTATCTCCTCCTAGAGTTTTGGAGCTACAGCGATGAGACATATACCGTTCGATTCGCAAAGACCATACCTATCGAGTAACGAAGCCCTTTTTTATATATTTGTGCATAGTTTGAATTCAAAATGGGGGGGAGGGGGGAAGATTTGAAGAAAATAAGAAGAAAACGGAAAAATGTGTGTAAAATAAACTAAGGCAAAAATAAAAAATCGGGCTTCGTTACTTGATTGGTATGGTCTTTACGCATCGAATGATATGCGTATCAATGTTGTAGCTTAAAAACCCTAGGAGATGATAGATTTCTACAGTACCCCCTTTTTGTCCGTTTTCTATGAATTTCACGTTTTCTATCAATTTTTCCGAAAAAGTCATACGAACAAAATGTTCTTGTATTTTGGTTTTTTATATATGTGTGAAGTTTCAGAAAGATCCGTTAGTAAATGTGGAAGTTTTTCTGGAGGGTATACCCCCCTCTTTAGCCTGACAGGGCTGCGAGAACGGTTATTGGTCCGGTAAGCTCCCGGCCATAGCGCGACGTGCCAGTTCTGCAGCCAATAGAGCCCAGCAGTTTCATTCAGTGCTGCCAAATAAATATACAGAGGTATATTAAACCCATAAATCTCTATAATACTAAGAAGATGGTGCATATACATAAATCTAATATCGTTATAAATTAGCCTTATCTGCTTAATTTCTACAAAATATATTTCAAATAGTTTAGTAGTTTAATGTGGGTTCAGGTCAATTATCACTTATTACTTATTAGTGATATGGAGGGTACCTCAATTTGGAAATATATAGCATGCCAGCATGCAATAAATTAAATTCGTGCTAAATTTATATTGCAATGTATTATTATTGATATCAATTATAGTATAGTTATCTAAATGGAGTAGGGGCAACACATTTACTCTAGTTTGTGGAAGAGTATTGCTGTATCAGTTTCTGAAACTGTCTGGCACCCACCCGCACGACCAGTGGAACAGAGGACTTACGTTTCATAAAAGGCTGAAGCAAGTGCCATAGTCTGAAGCAGGTGAGTGGTGCAATTGCATGGGGCTCAGGAGAACATGCGGACGTGGTGAGCTTAGCACCTCATGACTTCCATGATGTTCCATCCTCATGCAACGACGAAGCAGTACCCGAACTCCGGTCACAGCGGCTCAGGATACACTGACAAAAAATCAACAGTCGCTGGAGAGCTGTTCATGGGGTGAGATGCTGGAGAAAAACTCTGAAGATAGTCAGCCGAATGACTTGAAGTTAAATTCCATTCAAAGGGAATCCCGAAACCGCAAGCTCCTAATATCTCAAAATCGCTAGAGTGGTGCCAGGCAATTAATGTAGTTCAAATGTAAAGCAGTACCCAAATTTATGATTGCACAACAATAATATATATAAGGCTAGTTTTAGCTTGGGCTATTAGCAAATTGTAAGAAACTTTAAAGGTGAATTCTAACTAGAACCTTAAAACTATACTATTTATGACACTATTTGCTTATCGTGCAGGTCTCTGCGATAATCCCTACTTGTTGGTTGGCACGCAATGCGTACACATCATCCCCTCCGATTACCACTGGCTGGATGCGCGTTCTCAGTGCGCGCTGACCGGCGGAGATTTGATCGTGCTGAAAGACTGCGACCAATACCACAGAGTGTACCTCTACCTCGACCAGCAAGGTAACCACCCACATGGGTTGAGATCACTTCGTTGTGTACCTCGACGAGCAAAGTAACTGCCCACATCGTTTGTGATCACTTCCAGCTGTGTCATCAATTATATCCAAATTCTGCATGTGGAAAAGAGCAGGGACTGCAAAATTCGTGAGTTTTTAAGGAACGTTCCGCTGGAGAGCACAGAAAGCGGAAGGGAAAAACTGTCCACCAAATCTAATTATTAATGATTTGAAAATGGTGCGTGTCTTGAATTTCATTTGAAATATTAGTAACAGCGGTGTTAAACTCTGTAGGGTTGGAATTAAAGGTAGAGAGGTTCATAGGTTTATTGACACAACCGAGAAGGAAGACGCCGAGGTAAAAACTGACCTAATCTGACTTACGTACTGCTAGTAAACAATGAGTAAAGCGTAGCTACTGGTTCTACATGAAACTATACAAATGTAGTTACACAAATTGCACACTACGCCACGCAGATGAAAAGTCCGAGAAATAAGAAACACGCGTAGATCAATACCCACTATATGTACCCCAAAAATTTTTCAATAATGGTGCTGTAAACGGAAATGTCATGTACTTAAATATTTACATTAGACTAAACCTGTATTAATAAAGCCATACCTTACACATAACATTTCATGAAAACAACCCCGTTGTCATTAATCCATTCATAAATTCAGTAAAGGTGCACAAATTATCATTCAATCAATTTTGCAATTTTCTCACGTGCTTGCCGCCAAAATGAGGAGCCTTTACCGGTATAAATTTCCACTGTATCCTTAAATTACACAAAGCATTTTGTACCAACTTACTGTTACCAATATTCACGCAAGGTGGTGGCAGAATTGACAAAGTTTGGTGCATTATCACTTAAAATTAAAGATGGACATGGACGTCCAGCAGTAAATATACGAAATACAACATGGATGCTTCAGCGCCTGCATTCTATGCAAGCTCCTACAAACTGCCTACCTTAACCTACATACAAAAACATGGCAAGACCTCATATCAACACTAGAACTCAAAGAAGACTCAAAACAGGTTTTGGAATCCGTCAAACGTATGACATGCTCCAACACGAAACAAATAGCCTCTTAAATCAAGCACAATAACATTCGATTGGACACTCCACAACAAAAAAGAACCTATATTCAGAGAACACTGGCAAAACAAATTTTCCGAAACAGATAATGAAGAGTTTTATACTGAACACATTAACATCATCCAAGAACACATGAATAATATCTCACCTCACACCACCCCGTACAACACTGGGAACTTCAAAGACTACATACCTTAGACTTTCCTCCTATATTACGTACCATTCGAGAACTCCAGCGAAAGCTAAAAACATTCAAACAAAAAGCACCGGGTCCAACAGTGATCACCACACTACAACTAAAACACCTACCTCGGAACATGCTGCAATTCTTACTTTACATATTCAATCAGTCAATTTCTGCCAGATACTTCCCGATTTACTGTAACATGCCTTAATGATTTTCATCCCCAAACCCAACACATCCCAACACCAAGTAAAAAACTATAGACCCAACTCTCTCCTGGACATACAAGGAAAGCCACTGGACAAAATGATCAACAACAGATTCTACAACCATCTCGAAACAAAGAACTTACTCTACCCCAGACAACACGGATTCAGAAAACAAAGAAAAACTCACACTGCATTATAGCTACACCCTGCGAAACACTTTCCATCAACCTAGCCCCAAAAAACAAAATAGACTTAGTCCTCCGTGATGTCACAAAAACATTCGACCGAGTTTGGCATCCTGGCCTTGCATATAAAATCGCCCAACGAAACTTACACCCGTCATTTAGAATAGAATAGAAGTGTCGGCGTTGAAGACATAGGCCCATGGCCTGTTGCCGAAAGAACCTTATACACGATACTGATATACACGATACTGATCGCCTCTATTACAGATAGAACAGCCTCAATTAGAATAGGCACATATCTAGGTCCATCATTCCCACTACACACCGGAGTTCCTCAAGGAGCCTGTCTCTCACCGATACTCAACAATGTCTACAGCTACTACACCCACGACATCCCCTCATCTCTACCAAACACCGACTACATTGCATTCGCCGACGACATCACACAGATCACAGCAGGCAGGCACACACACCGTTACGCAGCTCAACTAACAGAACACGCGATCACACAGATAACCACGTTCGAGCAGAAATGGAAGATTGAAACAATTCTTCAAAATTCAAGATAATGCCAAATCAGCAGGAAAAACATAACCGACATTTTCATTAACAAACACTTCCCCTACACAGCAAAAGGAATGGTTCTAGGGCTCCAAATAACAACTCACGGATACAGAACGAAAATCACAGCTTAACAGCAGATAGCCCGAAGAAACCTTCAGAAACTTTACAGATTCGCCAACCGCCCCCAATCTAAAATACAGATTGTATATGGCATTTGTATTTCGTACGATCCTCACTTACCTATCCGCCCATACCACTGCACACTGTCGCGAACAGCAATCTCCCAACTACAAAGGATACAGAACAAAGAAAGCTCTCAAATTCATAACCAACACCTACTGGACCGACTTTACATGTCTCTTCAAAAACACTCCACGAACAATGCAACATGCCCACAATTAACATCGCCTTACACGAACAAGCACAGAAAACTTGGAACACTATAGCCACTTACATACCCGATCTTCTAAACCAACTAAATTTCCCACCGGACGCAGTAAACAAGCAGCACCAGCAATTTCGAAGCTCCTAAATAATGTCATTAGGCCCTAAACCTCCAGCCATTTACAAATAACACCTACACACAGCCCCTAACACTAAACACTAGAGATAACCTCGCACCCCACACGTTCTCACCAGCTATACGACGGGCCAAGCTGCGCCTGGGTGCCAGTTATTCCCATCACGTTCAGGGGTGGCTACCTACAACCCCATTCTCATCGCACCACAAAGACCCACCAAACAGACGTACCAGACGCACAGAGAGACATACCCTCAACGAATAGCAAACTCAACAGCTTGCTCCTAAAACCACGAGCTACTCCATTGTATCACCGCATACAATGCGGTGATACAATTCACCACCATCCGTTTCCGTTTTCGGGCCGTCGATCCCCGTCAGGGACTTGCCCCCCCCAGGGTCCCACACCAGGCACGCCCTCTGGTGCCTCGCCATATTGGCGACCGACATACTATACAACGAAATGCAAGACTAATACACCATATGACCCTTCTTATCCCTCAGACCCGGAAAAAACCCCATGGACATACCGTAAAACCGAATTATGCGCTAAGCGCCTTTTAACCTTCTACTTTCGTTTTTGTTTCTCCTCATTCTTTCTGGCCACCCTAAGCCACCTCTGGATTTTTTTCTCTGGCCACCCTAAGCCACCTCTGGATTTTTTTCTCACATTTCCTAGTGGCACGGCCACCACCACATGCATTTGCTTGCATGTACGGCACCTAAAGTCGTTGCTGCACTATCGCGCTTGATGTCTTGGTCTCAGACAATTGAAGCAGAGCTTCAGTGTCCTCGCTCGTTGTTGCCGGCTTTGGGCTGTCTTATAAAGGTAAGGATTTTGTGCCGATTTTAGAATTCCTCAGTTGATTTTTGAAATCAAAGTTGTCTGGTTCAAGATGTTCGGTGGTTTGCATATGTCCGATCTCCGTCTCTAGTGCCTTACGAAGCGACGTCATATTCCAATGATCTAAACGTCCCTCACAGTGTATGTTTTCTCTGATCTTCTCGGGAAGCTTGCGAAGAATAACAGTCGCATAGACGTACCCGGTATCGTCAATGATAGCACCCAACGATTTGAGGCCCCTGATATGCCCCTCGAACTGAGCTCGGTATCTGGAAAGGTACTTCGAAGTTGCCATAGGTGGTTTCAAATCTAGAATTGCATGCACGTGAGCTTCAACAAGTTTCATTTTGTTGCCATAAGTATCATTGAGGAGTTATACGGCTTCTTGATATTCTCCACTTGTGTGATTAAAGCCAACTATTAGTTGAGAAGCCTAGCTCCGCAACTGCGACGCAAGTAATGGAACTTACTTGCGTCTGACACATCGGTGTGGTCGTGAATCGAAGTTTTATTCAAGTCCCAAAATTGCTGCCACATTAGGCTTGCTACCAGTTTTGTGGCGTACCGTATCTGCCTACTCACGGCGCGAAGATAGTAAGGATCAAAAAGACGATCGTGACTTAATTCTTTACTATCCAGCTATCCTCCTGCCGTGATGAAATCCTTCACATTCAGAATTCGATTAGAAATATTTAACATATTTTGCAATTCTAAGAGCATTTAAATGGGCAAAGTTTAAGTAATAAATTACATGAAGCATAATATTCGGAATGTACTACAGCATGAAATAACGATAAATCGAAACTACTTCAATGTTAAACGAGCTCGTGGGATGAGCATTTCACGATCCGTAGGATGAGCATTTCACGATCACGACTTCAGACAAATTCACCAAGAAGGCACTCCGACACTGGCGGTAGAACGAGCCTCTCATTCCAGATGAAATTCAACACATCTATAAATTGATTGCTAACAAGTTGTGCTACAGCATTGTCACATTCGTGCATTCACTCGACACTGATCATTCTACTAATGACACAATTCATGACAATAATCAAGAAGAAACACAGAAAAATTCTAGACAAGTGCAATACAGGAACACTTAATGGGAGAACCACTCGCTGCGAGTGCGCGGCATGATCAGGGCTCCCAGCCAATAATTTGAGAAAAACTTAGATGGTTGCTGAAAAACACCCAGATTCTGCAGATTTTGTGAAAAAAAAAAACCCAGACAACAAATTTCATCAAAAACATTGTAATTTTACTTACTTCTGATGGAATTATAAATCTTCAGCTGCTGCTAAATTGATGTTCTCTCTGTTATTTTGTTTGAGACGCTGTTCATATCGTGCATAGCAGGTTCCATCTACAACGTCTTTCACCAACTCTTGTTTTTCGGCTTCCATTTGTAGCAATTCTGTTGCTTCCTCGCAAGAAACTGCCGTGCAAATAATCTGTCATGGTTAACAAGCGGATGAGTGAGGCAATATAGTTAGATTTGTCATAAAACTAGACAGAGTTCCAAACTTTGGTCGATTCATCCCGTCTTTAATGTTACGCAGTGAATGCCAGAAGCCAAGGACTGAAGTGTAGTTTAAAGATACATCGCTAAACTGCCGAAATAGCCTCCATTCATCGTCGAGTTTGTCAAGAACATCCTCAGGAACAGGATGGGGAAAATTCTGTGCTACGTTCACTATGGAACTGGGAGATTTGGTGATATCTCTTGAGGCAGCGGGATCTAATATTTGTAAATTTGCAACAATGCCATCTTCTTCTAATGAGAATCTTTTTTTGATTTGTAAGCACAACTCAACTAAGAACTTCAAACAATCCGTTTTAAATCTAACGTCATTTTCCCCGATTGGAAGCAAGGATAACTCTCTCATGCAACGTCCACCCAAATACAAATCGTTAACATGCTTATATGTAATGATTTGTTACTTGGATCAATAGCTGAAGCTCTTGTGGATTGAATTGCCTCTTCTCTGATGAAACAACTCAAAATGTTCTTGTATTCAGAATACACCATAGAATGTAACACATGAAGTCTGAAGTTTTCTGATTGAAACTCGATGTTCAAACGATCAACTTTCTCTAACACATAGTTCAGAAATAGTAGCATGTGTTTCGTGCCTCTGTTCTTGAACGTTTGGTAGATATTATTTGCACCATCAACTATATCTTCTTTTGATTCAGACTGGAAATACATCAATAGTGCATTCCATTGCTCTAGAATAATTTTGATGACATTTCCACGAGATAACTAACGAGTTTGAGCTAGCTTTGGTATTTTGTGAGTCTCTGTCTTGGTTACCTCTTGGATGAGCGTAAAATCCTATTTCTCTTACTACTCCGGGAAAAATAGAAGGTGATATTCTTTAAAAATGATTCGAGATAAGATGGCAACATTTTCAAAGCGTGACTTGCGCAAAGAGCAAAAGAATGGCATACGCAACCCATAACAAAAACTGATTGAATGTCTTTCTTCAATAGGGTTTGAAAGTCACTCTTGTTGCCCATTATAGTAGAACAATTATCGCTTCCAAATCCAATAATATTTGAAATAGGAATTTTTTTATCATTCAGAGTCGTTTTAACAGCTTTGTATAAACCACTGGCACTTCCATCTTCAACAACAATCGAGTCAAGCAAACTATCACATACATCATTTTTTTCAACATCAAAATATCTAACGACAACAGCTAATACCTGTGAAACGGATATATCAGTGCTCTCATCGATTATCAGACTGAACTTTTCATTTCTGCACTGATCAACAATTTCCCATTTTCCATGATAAGCAATTCCTTCCTGAATAAGATATGAAGCTTTTGTTGCGTGAAGTTTTACATTTTTAGCAATGCTGCTATCATGAAATCCCAGTCAATCACCAATGTGGGCAACGATGTCGATTAGTGTGGGTTACTGCATATCGCGGGTGATCCGACCACTCGAAGATTTAGAAGTCGAATTTCCTTGTTCAAGTGGGCTGAGGCATAAACTTGGACGCGAATTTCCCGCGTTCGAATCTCGGAGCTGCAGTCGACGTTTATCCGGTAAGAGAACTTAGCTGTGAATTACTTGTAACTTCTCTATATCATTAGCAATTGAATTTGAGAGATTGTAATTGATATATACGATGCAAATGTTCGACAGCAAAGTCCATAAAATCTGACATGTCATAGTGAACGGTAACGTGTCGATGATCTCGGAGAGAGAGAAAAAATTTTTTATGGATTAGACATCGATTAATGTAGATTCGACGTAGATCAATGATGATTCGACATCGATTAATGCAGATTTGACTTCAGCTAGTGTAGATTCGACATCGATCGGTGCAGATTATTCGATTCATCAAGTTATCAGGTGCAGAAACTTCGACGATCTTCGCCGAATTTGCATAGAAAATTCCTCAATAATCGTCGTTGCGCCCCGCGATATTGCCCTCTCCGTTGCCCACTCCAAATGGAGGTTTGCCCATGTCGATCGAGCAAGAATCTGCATTAATTTCTTCATCGATCCGCCCTAATCTTCATCGATCGATCCAGACCTGATTGACTGGGATGCTCTCTTGCACACTTCCACTAAATGATCTGCATGCGCGAATGGCACATTGTGTTCAGCAATATAAGCAGATATAAGTAATTCTGCTTTTGCAACTTCGTCACTCTCCCTGGGAATCTGTTTCTTAATAAATGAATCAATTTTAGTAGCTGCTTTAGCTTCTTTCATGTCGTTGAGATGCTTCGCAGTCCTACAATGTGCCATCAACATGGATCTATTGGCATTTTTTATTTGAGTTTTACGCAACATGCGCAATAGGAAACGCCTTTTTCTTTCGAATCTTCTTGCAGCCACTCCTTAAAGTCTTTTTCATGTAACCACTCTTCTTTAAAAGACTGTTTGTATCATTTTTAGCTACTTTTCTAGGGGGACTTGCCATTTTCGGGGCCTTCACTGTTCACTATAGGTATGTTAATTTAACAGCACCGATAGGTACATAAGCAACAGTAAAGCTTAACGCACGACACAACTATAACTTGTCACTTGTCAATAGCGAGCGCGGTACTGTGCAGTGTGCGACGAGAAGTTGGGAACCGTTGCTTTGACTGGTAATGAACGCGTTCAATACCGGCAATGAACGCGTACAATACTAGTACCGTTTGTCAGCTGGGGAAAATGTGCAGTCTGACGGTTAGTGCGTTGCTCCATTCATTGTGTATTGACTGCATAGTCAAATTTAATGCATTGAGATTATTTCAATTGTATTATTGGCTAAAATTACCTTACTTAACGAAAAAACCCAGATTTTACCATTTAAAAGAAAAATACACCCAGACACCCAGGTGACGGCCAAAAAATACAGATCTGGGTGGAAAAACCCAGCGCTGGGAGCCCTGGGCAGGACTAAGTCGGATGAGCCAGCAGAGGCTGCCTCGCCCAATACTAACGGCCTGCCGCGGCAGAATACATTCAGCGTTTACATTTTATTTTAACACGTTCAAGTGAACGTGACAGATTGATCCGTCAAAATTACTAAATTTATAGTTGGCAATTTGACAATCTTGGAACGAGGCTCGAGGCTGCGATCCTCACTGGCGAGTTTTGTATTTTCTAACATTTGTTTGTCAATCATCAGTAGCGTCTCGGCTATATGACGACTGATGCCTCAGCAATATCAGTGCCATTATCAGCAATGTTGATGATATCTGCAACACTCTCGTCAAGCTTGATAATAGCGTCACGTTGTTAGCACCATTCACCTTTCAATACCTGCTGTTCCACGAACCACAGAACGTCTTCGGTTAGAAAAGCTTCGATTCTTCTACGCAGCTTCGTTACCTCGGCTCTGTGCTCTCCTCTCTTTTTGATGGTGTGGTCTGCCATCACGACTAACTTAAAAAATCAGTCTAACTTCACCGTTTGGATCACAACACAATCATGGTCCTGACACCATGTTAACTCCGTAGGATTGCAATTAAAGGTAGAGAGGTTGGTAGGTTTATTGACGAGCGGTTTCGGCGTTTATCAGGCCGTTGGTCTGTCGCAGATCCTTAACAGAGCAGATCATTCGCAGCTTGACACATTACTTCCTAGACTCCTTGCCCAGAAACTGGCGCGTACAGATGAGATCGAACCCACACCTGTCTGCTCCAATCTTGGTACTCTGAACTGTAACCACTGAGCACCCTGTTTGCATAAAAATCGTATTTTTTCTCACATTCCCACTTGGCCAAGTAGAAAACTTGGGAAAGCTCTAGCTGTCCGCAGGACATAATGCACTTATGTGCTCCGTCTCCGAGGATTAAGTATCGTGCACTTGTGTACACTGCTTCCAGGGAATACCATACAAGGCAACTATACCTTAGCAGCCACGAAATAGTAATGCTATGTATAATTATAAGACAAAAGGAGAAAAACCTAACCTACAGTAGGTGCACTAAAGGGATGATATATGAAACGTTTGCGTAAAACTGGATATTGCATCCACGAAGTATCCACGAACCATCAATATAGTGAGTTTTCGGGTTCTGCAGTGAATATGTAAAGAATTTACACGAATATAATCGCTGATAATCTTTATTTGAGAATCCACATGATAAATTTTCGGAGATTTTGAACGGCAAGAATATCATAACTGAAGAAGCAGTGGAGCAACTGCAACCAGAGAAAAAACATCTGATTAACTCACAAACGTAGATTTAATATGCTTATTATGATCATATTCTGTATTGAAATTTAGCGGCATATGATTTGACAGTGAACTTAATTCCCAGTATTAACCTTGCGACACTAAATACGGCAGCAGCAAACAGACGAGGCGTTCCTTACGACACAGTTCCGCAGAATGGGTGACGTGTGATGTGCGTCATTATACTGTAACGTAACAAAGACTTCTTGAGTTACAGTAAAATATAAAGGGCTGTTTAATTGAACAATATGATGACCAATTTAGTCGTTTAGTTAATTGAGGTCAAATATTGATTTCCAACCTTCTAAATTACTGCAGATGGATCTATTTAATTAGTAGTGGCGTTGATGCCATTCGGAAGTTAGACTTAGATAAAATGTGCAAAGGTAAGTTATAGGTTGGCTCAACTCGGCTAAGTTAGTAAATAAGTTAAATAATAATAAGGTTAAATTAAGGTTAGGGTTTAGGCCGGCAATAAGGCCAAGGTAATTAATGCGTCATAGACAACTTCGCAGTGTTGGGTCCTACCAAAGAGGTGAAATTGCATACATTAATAGAACTCGCACCCATTCCATGCATTAAATCAAGCAAATATAGAGAGAAATGCCCATACAATGCTGTAATGTCACATTCGTCACCTCCTTCTACGCTCCTTCCTCTTTAATTCCTTACCTAGAAGTTAAGAACTACATAAACTTAATCTTCATGGTCTTCGTTAAATTAAACGGAACAGAATTTCTTATAAATATGCTCAACTCATTTTTCTTATTCAGGAATAACTGCGGATTAAAACAACTTTGGATAGAGGTTAAAAAATCAGCAGTGTCACGATAGATGATGATAGATGGACTTAAGCCAAGGGAGCAACTGTCACGGCAATCGTGTTCCAAATTTAGGAGGAGCAATCCCTTTTGAAACACATGAATATTCTGAAATATTTCCACCGTGTCCCATGGTAGAAATTTTATTTTCATTCTTAAAATTGAAAAGTCACAAGTTATGAAATAGCTCATTTACCTTGCGCTATCATCCTTGTGAATTTAAATGCTCTTTCAGGAGCCTACTTTAATCTATCACTATATAGAATACCGAGATATTTGGGTCATGCGTAGATGCCAACCTATTCTAGCAAAGTTAGATCTTTTGGCCGCCTAGGCCGATTATTTTTTTCCTTTTTGATTGAATGAAAGCTTCGATTTTATATTATAAAGGTTTTAGTTAAGTCTGTCATTATTAGTCCACGACCCCTTCGCATACTGGATTGGCGCCTCTGATGAAGTGCTTGAGGGGCAGTGGCGCTGGATTGACGGTTCGTCCATGGCCTTAGGACTTCCGTACTGGGGGACGGTGAGCAAATTGAAGCTACTTTCAACTGCAATAGACTATTTAAAAAAACCTTCCATAATATAGATGCATTTATGTAACATACCAACGAAAGATCTGGTGTGTCTCTATTCAGAATTTACCATCGTCGCGTTGAATATGATATCTTCACGATGATTTAGCCTTCACCACATGCAGATTTCAATTCATTTTCGCAAAGTTATTAAAATCAGTTTAACATGTAAACCACTTCCTCTAGTTGCTAGTGGGTGAAACATTATCCGAAGAACAATTGAAGATGCAATCCAATCAAATACAAAATTATATAAATTTTTGTTTTCATTTGCGTGGGGTATTTGATCGAGCCCCGCACACGACGGATGCATTGCTCAGCAGACACACAAATTTAATCTTGAACAAGGGGAAAAAACTATCGCATATCGCTTGTAGTTCATCACATAAAAAATCAATCTTTGCAAATAATAACTGACTGCAGTGAATTTTGAATACTGAATAGTTGAGCAGATTGGCATTTTTTTATCAAAATTATTAGTAAAGCATAAGCAATTTGGAATACAACAGCAAATCTTGTTTAAGTCCTTAATTGACAGTATAAATACTCAGTTTCATTAAACTATTTCCAGGTTTTTGAAGGATGCAATATTAAGTGTATTTATTTACCCTGCAGTATGGTGAAGGACCGCAAGAGCCCGACAACCCCGGCGTGGAGAACTGCCTGGAGCTGAGCTCTGAATGGATGTACCGCTTCAGCAGCACAGCTTGCAACAACGCGCGACGAGTTATCTGCGAGGCTGACCCCATCTATAGAACAGGGGCTGAGCACCTCTAGCCAGGGGCTGACACCCTCTAGGCTGTGGTCGAAGCACTTCGTTAAATTCATTTTTTATGACAGCGGAATAAAATCAAAAATATTTTGTATAATGCCTATTGCTTGGTAACTCAAGTTTTTGATGCAAAGCTGATGAATTTGGGGCTTTTATTTCAAAATATTTTTGAAGCTTTCTGTGTTTTTTTTTGAATTCTTTATGTTATCGGATTTGGTAAAATTGTAAATTAAAAAACAATGAAACCGTTTAAACTTTTACTGAAGTGGTTTCGCAAAATGAAGAGGTTCCCAGAACTAAGCCAGGGGAGAACGATAAGCGCGATGTAGAACTCACTGTAGTAGAATACGCATGTAGTAGTATTGGTTCGAAAATTAGAAGTTAAGAACACAATATTTATATTCAAAGGAATGAGTCACTGTTTCAGGATTGAAAGTCTCCTTTCCCAATTCTCACCATATTGCCAAGGCAACAGAGAACAATTATTAAAGGTCAGCTTCAGGTAAAATTAATAGAAGATGCAGGGTTGAAGACCAATTTGAAAGTAGAGGTGGTTGACTGGATTCCTAGTGAATGAGCTGGATAGACATTATAAACCTATAAATAACTAATTCAAAGTATAACGAAATGGATTTCAGTAAGATGCTCAAATGAAACCAGAACAATAATAACACTTGCAGAATAATCGAAATACCAACCTCTTTTTTTTCCGTCGAGGGACCCTAGACAAGAGTTCTCATTGAGAACTAACTATAAGAAGGAAAACAGTGAAAATAGTACAAACTGCGTTCGTTCGTAATTGCCGGTGTCCAATATGGGCAAGCATATTTATGTAGAGCGAAGTTAAAGCCAAGCTCTAAGGCTAGAAGTTAAGTTAATTTAGGCACAGAAGCTCCGCGGAGCTACACACACCCACCGATGTTCAACCACTGCCGTGAATCTAGTGCAACGGGAACCTGAACGAACGAACAGAGAAGCGGGAACATGCAATTTAATTGAACAAACAAAATGGAAACTCATTCGCACAAACTCGAATTTAGTTAAAGAAAAGCAAGATTAGCCGATGGTAGTAAGACTGTTAACACCATTTAAACGCGATGTCCGCATAGAGGCAAGGTTAAGGGAATAATAATTTGGATCGAGCTAATGCACATGAGCGTCGACTTCGCCTCCTAACACGAGACTAACGATAAACGCCTAAGTAATGACGTAATAAAATAAAAAATTTCAACAATTTTTTATCTCCTGATTATTGGGTGGTTCGGATTGAATTTTTTTTTGTGTGTGACAACTTTTCTTGAGTAATTTGGTGAGATTCATTAATTCCTGAAATATTAGGTTTGTTAACAAAGTTTCATCTTTCCACATTTCCTTACAGGAGAACTTAATGAGAACTTGATAATGAACGCAAATAATTATTCATTAAAATCGCCTCAGGAATTTTGTTGTATTCAACTGAGAAATATTTTAATACCGTTGAAGTCGTGAGTTTTTGGCATCGTTGTATTATACGTACAAAACTTTGAACGTAGACATCCTTTGCAGAGGAAGGTAAATGCTAACGTCTGCCACAAAAATGACGAAAAATAACTTCTAGCAAAATTTTAATTTATTCAAGCATAAGGGAGCGCAGCCGTGCACCACCAATTTTGTGCACCAATAAGCTCTGAATCGAACGCCTTGGATCTTTCCGGACATCCACCACTCAGCCGTCAACCACTCGGCCTTGTCTTCCACCGCGGCCTCGCATAGAATCTGCCGTGCACCACCAGGCCGCGGATCGAATCTGACTTCCGGGCATCGTTAAATTACGTAATTTTACGTTCACCGCATCTGAGGTTAGATTTCAGATAGCATAGTTCTGTTCCAAAATTTATCGTCCTTCGACAAGTGGCCGTTCGACCGAGGGCTGGTTGAAGTGTTGAAAACTTCGTTCCGGAAGGCAGGAATCATTATGGTCCATTACATCCAGGGCAGTGGTGGTCTTCGGCAGGCGACCCAGGCATAATAGCGTTTGTTGGAATTGAGTTATCCAATAAAATTTAGATCAAAATTAATTAGCCCGCGAGTTGCCAACGAATCACGTGAATTCTCCTGACCAGCGCAACCATCCCGTTAGCAAAGGAAAACTGACGTGTCAAGCACCGTCCCGCCCTTCCCGTCAAGATACCAACAGATATGAACGAATGGTTCAAAAAAGTAAATGCATAAATATAGAACATGCCAAATTTTAGGGTGTAATATTCTAAGAAACTTTCAATGAAATAAATTTTCTGAACTAGCGGCTGTGCTCTAACATTTTATCCCCATCATAAAAATAGAGATTACAATAAATTTTCAAACAGGTATTTATATGAAGTTAGAAGGTTTTATTATTTGGTTTGAGTGTAATTAAGTGAAGACCGTTATCCGAAATGGAAACTGGCCGGAACTACAAATTGCCAAAACACCATGAGCTTCGATGTAGGGACAACTAAACTGAAGCATCCGTTCCTCTCTGAACTCTCGTTCAGATCCGTCCCTCGTATGAAGACGAGCTGTCGCCATCGTCCCCAGATTGTCTCCCACCTCGAAGACGTCACCTCGGATGAGACGCGCGCTGGAAGTCTCACTCCAAGGTGCCGATGAAGCGGAAGACAAAGTGAAGATGTAGCGAAGTTGGAAGTCGTGTGGAATCTGAATGGCGGGCTGTCGCGGGACCCCGCTCGAATGTGAAGTTAGCTCTTCAAGTTCTGGTTAGAAGACATAAGGAATGTTGCCCACTCCGAATTACAGGAAATATTGCCAATTTAACTGGCCAAATTAAATAAAGAATTACGTAAACCAAAATAATGACCATTATCTTACGACCGAAATTATCTTATAGATGATAATAACTTTCCAAATTACATTAGTCTGATTATTCCAACGTCTTTATGGTTATTTTGACGTATTTAGAATTATGAAAAATTATTTCAATGTGTTTCGAATTATTTTGGAGCAAACTAGTGAATCTGTGATGTTCCGCGAGCGAGCGCTAGTTTTGAGCTGCAAGCCTGCAGCTTGGAAAAGCTGGAGAGTAGATTTTAGGTGTATATTATAATTTTATTATAATAACTATGCACTAGCCAGTACAACCCGGCACTAACCATCATAACCCTGTGAAAGACCGCAGCGGTTTTAATTCAATGAAAGTCAAGCGTGTGATTGTAGGTAATTTCCTAATGCTAACCGTAATGCGTGAAGAATGCCAGCAACATTGTAAATAAAACCAGTCATGTGCTACTTATATTTACCGCAAATTGCACTTGGCCCAGCGCCGCCATTCACTAGTCTTTTCAAACGGCTAATTCACTTTGGATATTTACCTCCTACAGCCACTTGTAGTTCATGTAAGAAACTTTGATTAATTAACCAACCGTCCTGATTAACCCCGCACTAACCATCATAACCTTGCACTAACCATCATAACCCTGCACTAACCATAATAACCCTGCACTAACCATAATAACCCTGCACTAACCATAATAACCCTGCACTATACCATCATAACCCTGCATTAACCATCATAACCCTGCATTAACCATCATAACCCTGCACTAACCATCATAACCTTGCACTAACCATAATAACCCTGCACTGATAATCATAACCCTGCACTAACCATCATAACCTTGCACTAACCATCATAACCCTGCACTAACCATCATAACCCTGCACTAACCATCATAANTATCCTAACCCTGCATTATCCTAACCCTGCATTATCCTAACCCTGCATTATCCTAACCCTGCATTATCCTAACCCTGCATTATCCTAACCCAGCATTATCCTAACCCTGCATTATCTTAAGCCTGCATTATCCTAACTCTGTTGGGATAATCGTCTCTTGAAGGTCTCCAGGGTGAACTCCCCCTCACTTAGATCCTTTGGTAGGACGCTAAACAGCTTCGGTCTTGCCACGGTAACAATCCTTACCGCAGGGATTGAAATTTGACCGCAGATCTGTTACGTAGTTGCACAGTCTCCATTTTCTTTCGTTATGGTATGTCTCAATCTTGAACGTCTCGCTTTCGAAGTTTGGTGACATTCCGGTTATCATTTTCCATGCGTACAGAATTCCATAACTCTCCCGTCTCCTCTGCAGTGAGTGCAGACCCAGTCGCCGCAACCTCTACCAGTAGTTAAACTCCTCCATCCCTTTGATCCTGGAAGTGAAGGTTCGTTGGACTCCCTCCAGTTTCCGCACTGCACCGAGTGTGAACGGGGTCCAGAGCTGGCTGCATTATTCGTGGAGAGGTATATTACAAGGGCTCTGAACAGTGTGATCATCTGTTCTCCTTCTCTCGTTCTGAACGTCCGCCAGATCCACCCCATCTGTCGCCTACTTCTTGCGGTTATTGCCGCTAAGTGAACACCAAATTTGACCTTAATGTTCATCAACACTACAAGATCGCGAACGAGTCGTTTCTCTTCGATTTCCGAGTTGTCAGGTGCCAGGTAGCGGTGATCCATTCCAGCTCTTCCGGTTCCTCTGTTTCTCAGAACCTCAAACTTGGCCCCGTTGAACTGCATGTTCTACGTTTGGGCCCAGTCATTTATTGAAGATGAGAGGATATATATCGCAATGAAACTTGAAAATGAGTCAACTGTAAGAGGCTGCTTTTCTGGTGCACCTCTTATATGTATGATAATTATACGAAAGGCCTGAGAAAAAAAGCCTGAAAGGCATATGAAATGAATATGGCATATATGAAAGGCCTGAAAGGCATAATTATATGAAAGCGGTTTAGTTTGTGATCAGAGGATAAATGAGGCACAGAGTAAAGAACAACAGAGTACTTATTTATAGAGTAACACAGCTTACAGTGTATGGGATTACAGATAGAAGTTTGAGTTTAACACATTTGCCTACGCTCACGACTCGAAGGGAAATGAGCCGAAGAACCTATACAATTGGCAGTTCTCGGTCTTGACTGACTCTTCTCGTTTGGTCAGAGAACTATATCCCGTTCAGTGAGTGACGTCGTAACTGAGAATAGATAAAAGAATGAACCTATTTAATTTCGGATGACAGCTATCAATGGGGCAGCTTACACATTGATGCATATGTGTTGTAAGCTGACGATAATCGTATGAATGAAGCTGACTATAATCGTCCGAATTAAACTGACTATAATCGTTCTGAGGTCAGCAGATCGGCGACGATCAGAAGCGCGTCATTGATTGACCTGCAAACTCGCGACCAGGCGAAATTACTTGACGAGTTGAACGATTGAACTTTGACGTGTAGAATAACTCTTCGATGTTACAGTCATCATGAGTACATCAGCACGACTGCAACATGTCAGTAGCACGACCACGCCATGTCAGCACGACTACGATGCATTTTGTCTCTGCGCGCTCTTTGATCCTGGCCCAGCTGGACCCTGCAAAGCAGCCTCGTGCCGTAAGGTTGTCATTATTTGTATAAAATGTGTCAGCCAATTTTCTGTGAGTTTGTTTCTCAGGCGTTGGCAGGGCTGCCATGTCCATCACTTTGTTGGACCACCGCGTGCGACGTGCCAATGGCGCCTTTTACTGGAAATCCAACGCAGTACCTTAACTTTTGAACAAATTTTCAACTCAATTAAGAATTGCATTAAAAGTATATTTTGATATTTCAAACAAAAAATGTGAACAGCAACAGAGCGATATAAAAGTAGGTGATTCTTGGTGTATTTTCAATTTTTTTTCACGGGATTCACTCAGAATCCGTGCAGTAATAAAAAATTTTCATCATCATAAAGCACGAAAGTAGGTTGCTCGATGAAATTGTTCCCATCGTTGAAGTTACGAATATCGTAGCCTTTCTGAATATTTTTATGTGATATAGGAACCTCAAATAAAAAATCAGTGTAAAAAATCTCCTAATCGAAGACAAACTTTGTGAAAATTTGTGCAACAAAACAGAAGTAAGAGCATAAATCTTCATGTCTTCTGAAACAATCAAACTGAGAGAAATCAATTAGTTTTCAAAAATACTGTAACGTCAAACTCATGAGCGAAATTTAGCTTTCATTTCACAGTATCGATTGAGCTCCAATATAAATTTTGGTATCAAAAACCAAGTCATTGAAATGAATAATTGATACTTAATGTCACTGCGTAACGCAGTTTTAGCGGTATTTAGACGGTGAGATGAGAGGAGCTTGTCGTGGGAATGACCTTTGTGGTTCAGTTCATTTTACGATGTCATTGATGGGCGGCGCATGATACCCCTTGAAGGTGGTGCATCAGCATGGCTGGAGCCCAAAAACTATTGCCGGGTACGTTATACCTGAAATGGAATCTTAAAGTTTTTCAGTGTAAAGACCATTAACTTAGCAGTCGCTCCATCCACATATCAGCGTCTTTTTATAAATTTATAGTAATTCTTCTAGGAGCCAAATAGGAACTTTACCGACCGCAAGGTCTGACCTAACACAATTTGAACATTTGACATTTCGATATAAACTCCTAATTTATTTTGGTATGAACAGGAATTGTTTACAGAAATTGTCTGAAAGTTCGTATAAATAAGTCGTGATTTTAACAACCCTCGGAGAATACCCAACCTTTTCGCATCTACAACGACGATGACGACTGAGTATGGAAAGAAGCTCTTGGCCTCGACGTGTCTCGTGGCCGTACGTGTGCTTTGGTGGCGCTGGAAGTGTCATGCTCGGCTCGGTACTTGCCTACAAAGTGCAACTCCAGGCCTCGGATGTTGCAGTAAGTTGGGGTACGTGGTGTTTACCACGTGCGCCAACATGACGCTCGTTAATTAGGTGCGCCGCCGTGGCCTCCCGTCAGGAAAATTCTACGTTTTGTCTGACGGCCTCGCGAGACTGCATCGTAACAAACGCCTCCATCCCGCCATACTACAACAACAGCGACGGCAACGGCTACTGCCGCTGCTACACTACCTCCAAGCCGCTCTTCGATAAAGGTGGGTGAACAAAGCTGAACCCCGCACAATACAATAACAATAAGTAAAGTAAACTACTCCCAAGTCACTCGTCGATATATAGGTGGGTGATAAAAACAAGAACCTGAACCTATATATATATTCCCTAATTGATGTGAGTGACCAATTAGCTTCAACACAAACCTATACAAACATCTGTTATATAGTCGCATGCATCTATCTTAAGAATACTACGTACAATTATTGTTTATGGATGTAACATGGGTTTAGATGTAATGGATGTAACATAGATCTGATGACATTTTAACACAGCGCTATTCATTTAACAGAGCAAATTTCTTCAATCGTTAAAATCGGTTGCATTAAAGCATGAATAGAACTAAAATAGAAACTAGAACAACCACGAAGAAAGCAAATCTTTCTCCTGACGCATTTGAGGGATGAAATCTGATCGAAGTATAGAAGCGTAGTTAACTCGCATTTCTGCGATCAAGTTTCGGAGTCCATTTAGTCATCTCTGCGAAACATTAAATTTAATTAGAAAATGAACTTCATAGTGACTGATTCACTAAATGAAGTTGGTGATAATATGATTTTGATTAACAAATAACTGCGAATTGATTTAAAACATATTTGTCTGTAAATGTGCTCATTTTGGATATCGGATAGATGAGTTAGTTACGATCGAGATTCAACGATGAAGTGCAGTAGTAAATCAACTACAATAATGCTGGTTAAAAAACTTTTACATGTCAACCTAAAATCAACCCTATGGCGGACACCTGATAGGGCAGAAACTAGTCCGACATTAAATTTGAGTAATTAGTGCCGATTGTAAACATTTTTCCTCGTTTAGTCTCACGGCTTGCAAGCTCTAAAATTTTGCTCTCCTCTCTAACATTAAAATAAAGGCAGGCTGGCCGTATATAGGCTTCTCAGACTACGATTAGAATGTTAACAAAAACATAAAAATAACAGCACAAAATCGCTACTTTCCTAGCGTATTTCTGCCCTAGCATAGAGAGAATTTGTGCAGCCTAATAGGTTTCCGTTTAATTGCTGATTCGTTACGTGAGCTTACTTGTCAATAATAATATGAGCTCATAATACTGATTAATTGCACAAATTTCAGCAATTCCTATGCAAGTAGCAAATAAATTGAGCTACTCGGTCCAGTTTATTAATGGTGGAAATTAGTACTATTTTATCTTCACAGCACACTCACAGCTCTGTGATAACAGAAGAAACTAGCATGGTTAAGAGGTCTTGATTGGGAGATATGTTATCGATCTGCCGGATGCACGCACTCAAGGTTTTAGTTGCTTATAAAGTGTCAAACGTGAACTACGTTCGGAAAGGTTCTGTATTTGTGAAAGATTTGGTTATACCGAAGTTTAAATAATAATTTTATCGTGAGAATTCTCTTTACTGTTTTATTCCTTTATTCAAAGCAACACAGGTCAGTTATTACTTGTAATTGATCTTCACCATTAAACCATTCACCATCACAATGGCAGCAAACGACGATGGCCTATATAGACATAGAAGATATGAATCGTGTACATATTTAATATTAAAACAGACATGTTCTAAAATTCTACGGTAGTTATGCAAAAATTATACGAAAATGATTGATATTTTTTGCAAAACTTAGTTCGTTTATTAATTCATTTTTTCCGCCCGGAAAAACTTGATTCCGGTGTTGCACATGAAGAATTAATAAGAGAGTCGTACCAGAGCATGCGCCATGCAGGGATGTCGAATGAAGACTAGTATTGTTATCAAAACTTTTATTATTCTCTTGTTTGTTGTGAATTTCCGCACTAAAATAAAATTATTCACATATTTTGAAAACAGTAAAAAAGTAGCTATTCAAGAATAGAGTGAGGAAATGCTAGCTATATTGTTTATAACTCTACCATTATAATATTTCAAAGTATAGTTGTAATATATAATAATAATAATAATATAAGATTAATTATGTTAATAATACATTATAATAAATTATAATATATTTTAATTTTACAATAAAATTGATTAACAACGTAGTTCAGAGCAAGGTAAGCTTGAAAGTTGAACATTCAATCAGCCTTTGCAAACACTTGCGCGTCCGAAAACAGTTCAAACTTTTGTGATTGTGTTGCTGAATTATGATGGCGATGTTCAGTGCCTTCCTTATTGTTTCCATTAATGTTCCAGATATTAATCAGCGCATCGAAATCTCAACGGCTTTGATGTATATGAATCCGGATTTAAGACGACAACTAATGACATTTATTCACGGATAAAATAAATAATTTTATATTTTTGATGTGCTACGTAGATTAAGTTAAATGGTTATTACTCTATTAAAACCTATTAAATTGAAGGTGAATCGGTCTAAATTGAAAATGAAGTACCGTCAGCAGGAGTAAAATGGGCCCTTTATGGATAACATGGGCCCAATGTTAAAAAAGTTTTGTTGTGCTGTAGTGCGATTATGTGATGAGTTTTCGACCTTGTTCATGCATCACTGGATAGGTAGCACTATTGCAGGTACTGATTACAACTTATCAATCTCGGGCCAATTAAAAAAATAATAACATGACTTGCCTGCGGAGACAATTTTCTTTATGTATGGATATTTGCATGGCTTTCAATGTCTCATTGATATAATAGTTCTAAGGAATCACTCCATTAAAAAAATAATGCGTACCTGGTCAGACTGCTAATTGTACATGAACTTCTTTTTGTGTTAATAAAAAATGTAATCGCACATAATCTAAAACTAATAAATTGTTAGTCAGTAATAAATGGTTCATTTCGATTGCCTGCAATGAGACTCGAATTAGGTTCCGAATGAAAATAACAAGTAGTGCTCTTCATTCTATTACTTCATTGATACTTTGCTAAGACTGAAAGCGCTAGACAGCTGCAAAAAAATATTGTTAATTTTATAATTCGTCAAACATAAAAAATGGTGCCCTATTTCAGTAGAAGAGCACTACCATATAAAATGAGAGGATATTTGGTTGATCCAGGAGTCTTGTTTCTTTTAGAGTGAATCGCTACGTGGCATAAAAGATATTCAATTATGCTCAAGTAATTTACGTCATTCAAGACAGACAGGAGTTTTATTCACTGTCTGCTCACCCAAGAAATCGGTGATTATACTAGAAAGTTCACGAAGTCGAAAACTGGATGTTACAATTCAAACGGCAACCGAAAAATTAATGGTCCATCTTCGAAAATGTAACTGCACGCATGAAAAGTTGAATTTTCGCATTGTAAAACCGCCCTGCATGAAGGGAAGAATATTAATTTACGAATATTATGATATTAAATCAATTTTTATTCCGGATCATCGACGAAAACACATTCGCTTTCTAGGTCAAATTCAGCGGCGGTAGATAAAGTTGTATGGGACGAGTAGAAAAAGTTATACAAAAGTTTTCAAAAAATCATATAAAAAGATAAATTGTTATAAGCTGCATACATTTTTTAACGGTAAATATTGCGATAACGGTCTCTAAAATTATGGCCGTCTTACTTTGATTTGAATTGAGATTGTGAATTTCAAGCTGTAAGTGAGGTGGTTACAAAAAAAACCTTCTAAGTTTATTCTCTGCGCAGCTGCAGTGATTGAAATAATGATCTCCGTAACATATTTAGTGGAGTGTTCTAATTTCATGATGCCATATGTGAAGCCGTGATGGTTCCGTAGCAGTTTTGTGTTAGCGTTATTCAACTTTATTTTGCACCTTCTAATTCAATTTTGTTTGATAAATTCAGCAGCCATTTGTGAAGACAGTGTGCCTATTGCCGAGGCGTCTCGTGTCACAGCGTAGAATCCATTAATTATATTATCGATGACTGTCACGCAGAAGAGCGGAGGGTCCAATTCTAAGCAGGCTGTGTGAGAACATTTTGGACGGTCATTTAGTATATGGTGGCAGATTTATTCAAGTTCATATAACACCGGTAAGTATGAGAGGCCCTCATTCAAACCCACGTTGCACATCTCCATGGTGTGCGTGGCAGCAGCGGTTTGCAAAAAAGTGTAGCGGGGCAGACGCATTAAAAAGCAAGGTTCTCTGTGAATGAAGTGCTGGTACAAATGATAATAATTCGATTTTCCTAGCGTGGCGCGAATTCTTGTCACCAAAACTACTAATCCAGGTTGGTAGTTAGAGTTCGAAACTATAATAAAATGTATAAAAAAAATTTTAAAGACTACGTTTTTCATGTGGACTAAAAAGCAGAAAAAAATTTTTCGGCAGCTACTGATCTCTGTTTGCTTTCATTCTCTTGGTCTTTTGTATTTCAGTTAAAATATTTTACAACATCTAAAACGAAAAACGTGGGGCGCATATGCATTTAATTGTTTGGTGATTACTTGATATGATGAATATGATGGTTCATTGAACATTTGATAAGTGTATTGCTGATATATCTGATTTGAGTAAATTTTGTTATTTACTGTTGGTATATTGATTTATCATGTTTCATCCAATATAGGTAGTTTGAAATGTGTATAAGTAATTCAAGCAAGTAAAGATATGAATCATGAATAACGCAGGTCAGGGTATGTGAAAATTTTAAAAGAATCATATAATTCGATTTTCCTAGCGTGGCGCGAATTCTTGTTTCCAAAACTACTAATCCAGGTTGGTAGTTAGAGTTCGAAACTAAGCATGTATAAACCTCACTCATTACAGGGTAATTGACATTTAACTGCCCCAACAGGCATTCGCTGGTTGAATCGATGTTGGAACAACTACCTATTACGACGTTGGGGTATACGACCTTATCGCGTTGAAAAAAGATTTAGAATGAAAATTGGAGCAACGTTATTCTTGAAACGTAGTAATGATATTACAATGTAACGTAAAATCAATGTTGCTACTATGACGTTACTGCAACGTCAGATTCTCTGGTTGAATAAATGTTGAAGAACCATGCTGGGGGACTACTTCATAATCACTTTAACTCGATACGGCCGTGAAAGGTTCAGTTAAGATAAAACACTGAGTATTCACACTGTATTTATTTAAACAAATCTGTACACTTGCGTTGTGCCCTTGTAGTCCTTACCAGCTAAAGTCTAAAACATGAATGAATGAATCCCGGATGTTAGCATAACCTAAATTGCGGAACTGAAAGTCTGAATGAAAATGGAAAACTGCTGCCACGAAACATGAATAAATTTATAATACAATTCCCTAACATTGCCCCCCACTAAATGCAATTGCTAATATTGCACTTGAAATCCCGGCACCTTGGAGCCTAGATATTTACAAAATTTACAAACCTCTTACACATGTACATCCCGAAAAATCCGGCTTTAGAAAATCGAACGCAGAAGAACACGACTGAAATTCCCTAATTATACATTAAGCAATTCACACTGCTATGAAACCGTGTTCTAAACTGTACATCTCTAAAATCCCTACTGACAAAGCCACGAAAATATTACGCAGTGTACAAGGATAATTTATTATACAATATTAAACCTATAAGGCTATAGTACAAAATTTACTTTACAACATAGGGCATTTATCGCTTTACGTAAATATTTTCTATATCGCGCCGAAACGAACATATTTATATTCAACTATAAGGCTACATATCACGCTTAGCAATCATAGTAAACTAGGTACAATGAAATCGACGAGAACATTCAGAATGCTTACNTGAAGGACTGTCTCTTATACACATCTAGATGTGTATAAGAGACAGCACTGACTCTAGACGCTATTACCTTGAGGTCACGGCACCAATTATGCTGGGGGACTACTTAATAATCACTTTAACTCGATACGGCCGTGAAAGGTTCAGTTAAGATAAAACACTGAGTATTCACACTATTTATTTAAACAAATCTGCACACTTGCGTTGTGCCCTTGTGTTTCTTACCAGCTAAAGTCTAAAACATGAATGAATGAATCCCGGATGTTAGCATAACCTAAATTGCGGAACTGAAAGTCTAAATGAAAATGGAAAACTGCTGCCACGAAACATGAATAAATTTATACAATTCCCTAACAACCAACCTTTTACAACATTGGGATCGCGTTTAAAAAAGGTCCCATCATATTGATGTATGACCGGATATCAGTATACATTATGTGAGAATATTATGACAATGAGTTGCATTTACTTAGATATAGGCTTATCATTTGCAACACTATCTATTCATTTAACTTCCTTTCTCCCCTGGAAGAACCATTTGACCGAAGCAGGATTAATACCCGAGATCGCTGCTGACGCGCGACGCCTTAATTTGCCAAGTTGACCGCGGTAGCTCGATTGCATGAGATATTAAGGAAAGCTTTGTAACATTAAATTATACACCACAATTTAATGAGAATGCAATTTTGTGGCTACAGTTTCTAGATATCATTTATCTGCTATTCATCAGGCTTGCGACATTTGAACGTGTAAAGAATTTAAACAGGTTACGTAAAGACCTGATCGACGTTGTACGAGGTGTTGTTGTTCAGGCATTCTTCGCCCCGCCAATTAATACTTGATTTTAGTCGTTATAAACAGAACTATTATATAACTTATTGTGTTAGTCAGATTTCGAAGTTGATTGGACGTTGGATTTTGATTGTTCAACGTTTCAATATGAAATCAACATTGAATCAACGTTTAAAAATATATCATTATTCAAAGTACCAATATCGACATTATTTCAACGTTTAAATAAGGTTGTTTTACGTCTCTTCTAGTGTTGGTCGCACTTCGCCTTTGATGTGACTTTTTATTTCGGTTGTTCGGTATTTCAACCTGAAATCACCCAATAATCAACGGTGTTCCAACGTCAAATACCTGCTGAATGTGCGTTAGGAACATATAGTATCATGGTTTAAGTAATCAAAATAATGTGCGGAAAGTGGAAAATGAATGAAGAGCTGGTACAAATGATATTATTTAAATTTCCCTTTATAATCGATGGAATGTTGGAAAACAAATTGCATGTGTCAAAAATCTCTTTTTGACACAGTCAAGTTAATGGAAATCCCTTCACTAGATTTACCTGCATTTAATAGCTCAATACTTCGTGTTAGCTTCTTCATATTTTGAGCCATGTTGAAATTTCTGAATGTTAATGATTTGCCAAGATGTATCAGAAGTTATTATCAAGGATATTAACAAAACAGTCACATATAAATTAATTTCAAAGATAAAGATTGATACCCAGTTGAGTAAAAACTTCACAGTTAGTAATGCAATGAATGGAATTATAGCTGTCGGCGCTCAAGAGGAGATTATATGTTTTTGCGAGAAAATTACATGGAAATTGCATTGCATGCTAGCTAGAAAACATGGAATTAGAAGCAAATAAAAGATTATAGCGATAAGAAGAACAACAAGTAATCTTATTCGGCCTTGGATTAATATTTACTTGAAAAAGGTTTCATTAATAATTATTTCAATTAGTACAAGGAGTTCTATAGCTATATAGATTGTCCTTAGTAACTGCGCACCGTATTTGTGAAGGTGTGAAAATCTTTTCTATCTCATGACCGAAATATCAACTTTTGCGCTAAAAATAGATAGTGTGTTCATCTTCCTACCGCTCTGTTGAGCAGGTTGGGGTAGAGGAACTTGCTTATATTAAACATAAATAACAACAAAAATATTGAATATATGCAAATGAATTTTTAAATAGCATAATCAAAAACAAATAAATGACACAATTTGCCAGTTTTAAAGATGATATCACGCAGATGACGTTACATTGTGTCAGTCGTGTCCTAAAATTGGTGTCGACACTTTCCAGCATGCATCTCAATAGGAATGTTGGCGACGGCTTCGCGAATGTTATCTTTGAGATGGTTCAGGTTGTTGGGTCTGTGATGGTACACGACGGACTTCAGATGTCCCCACAAGAAATAATCGCAAGGTGCAAGATCAGGGGTCCTGGCTTGCTGACCTCTGAAAATTGCTCCTCAAAGAGATCACGTGCCCAACAAAAGGCTTCGTTGAGGAGAACCATATGGATGCTCTTGATGCATGAGCAGTTGCACCATCTTGCTGGAACCAAACATCGTCTAAGCTCATCTCGTCCCTGTCAAAATTTTCGTGCCGATTAAGGTCGTTTTAGAGGAACTATATTCGGCTTATGGGTGAATCAGGAGCAAGTCGGCCACGTAGGGTGTTTTGCTTCTATTTACCAGCCGCTTTTGGAAGTCAATTGCCCGGTAGGCCAAATCTGCGTAATATGATTAAAAAGAGCAGCTGGTCAAGCTTCGTCATGATGCCTGCCCCTGGTCAAACGCTGATGACGCTACCGCATGATGGGGCTGGTCAGAGTCTGAACAAGGAAACCCACGAACAATCGAAGTTCCCGCCATACGGAGGTATGCGGGTATGTGCATGGGGGTCTACCTCCCGCACCCCCCATCCGGATAGAGCATTAACCGTTGCAGCAAAGGCGCCAGTTTAGATCGAACCGTGACTCGATCAGTACCTAGTGAAGAGTGTTCATTGCTCAATGCTTATCGAAAAAGTACTATTATAGTTTTGTCTCATTCAGAGAGCTTTAAACAATTTGATGCTTTCAGAGAGCTTTAAACAATTTCCTTAAATTATGACGTATTTGACTGGAAAATTTAAATTATGACGGAAAATTCGTTAAGTTTTTCCCACGAGTATTTTATTGATAAGATGTGGTTGTATTGTGTATCTTTCACCATCACTTCTTTAAAAACGCAGCAATCATACGATGCAAGTTCTTTTTTCGACAATAAGAGAAGATTTCATGCGGAATATGCTCTAAATCAGTTGTTATTTGATCAGTTCGTTGCAATAGGGACTTCTCAAGTTCTCGTCGGCAGGCGACATTTATCATGATCACGCATTTGTGTGTTCAAGATTTTGGCTGCTGTAGAAATTTTCAACTTTGGGCATGTCGACACGAGCATGTTATTTAAGCTGCTCCTGTTCATATGCTTAAGGTTTTAATTTCTATAAATCAACGCGTCAACTGGATTAAGTGTAGTCGGAACTCGAAAGCTTCCCATTGCCTAGGATGCTAGCCAACCTAACCGACTGACAACACTCGACACTATACTGGGAAGTGGGCGGGCCAGCTGAACAAGATGGAACAGGTTGCAGAGCGTATACCGATTATTAAATTAGTTACCGATTAGTAAGTTAGTTGCTTTTCTTCCGTTCTATCTACTCCATTTCGTTGTATCATCAGGCTTCATTATGGAGTTACATTCAAGTATATGGATGAATTTGGTTATTTCTGAAGAACTACAAATTATACGAAGATAGATTCAGAAAATTTCCATCGAGCAATATTGAATTGGTATTAGACGTTAGAATTTAGAATGCTTCTATTCTTCATTTTTCAGCAGTTGCAAGCAGTATTTTCAGACCCCGGTAAAATTTTTTGCTAGACGAAAGGTCCAGGAAAAATAAGGTTTGACCCGGAACAAATTGCAAAAGAGATGATTTATTCACCAATGCTCCAGAAGGGCATTAGAAACAACATACTAAAAATCCTCTAAAATGCAAGTAGTGGAAGGGTGTCAAATTTAAGATTAAAAAAAAGGCCGCCAAATGGCAATATAAGCCCAATAAGACATTTTAAAAATATGACCGACAGTTATTTTTGTGACTGTATGTATGTTTTCATGTAGGGGGTATTCACTAATAATAACTAAAATTCGTCCAAGGTGGTAGCAATCTAGTATTTGCAAAAACAGCCCCCCATAAAGTGAAAAATTGTGATTATATAGGCATGAGGAATAATGCCTATGATATATACAGGCATGCACCTGGAGTGTGTGTGTGTGTGATGCAGGGTGAGTGTGTGTGTCTATATCATAAATGGTGTGTTAATTGTAGTAAGAGGGCAGCATTGTCTAGAGTCTAGACCCTCTGGTGTAAGTTTTTAGAACATGACCAGCAAGAGCCCAGTGGTTACAGTTCAGAGTACCAAGATTGGCGCAGAGAGGTGCGGGTTCGATCCCAGCTCTGGGCGCCAGTTTCTGGTCAGAATCGGCGAGTAGGCCGGGCGGTTAAGCACAGCAGAATTGTAGCAGTGAGTTGCGAGTTCGAGGCCGCCAAATGCTGTGAATGTTCTGCGATGTTAAGAATC
>NW_025935570.1:0-2219 GCF_000764305.2 Hyalella azteca | reverse complement strand
AGGCGTTGCAGTCACTGCGATACCAAACGAACATATTTCGGGTTCATGTTATTTCGTCGGGACCGTCATAAGAATGAAGAATTATTAATTGTGGAAATTTTAATTAAATTTAATTATTAATTAATTTTTAATTTTTTAATTATTAATTAATGTTAATTAATTGCAGATAAGCAGGCAAAAAATCGATTTTATTTTATTTTAAGCCAATATTCAATACCAGATACGTCAATGACACCTTCTTAATTTTTAAACTTCTCTCTCATGTCAAACCATTCTTTGTTTACCTAAACTTGCAACATTATTCCATCAAATTTACCCTGGAGCTTGAATCTAACAATAGTTGGTCATTTCTTGACTTTATTGTTACCAAATCTAATGGCCGTTTAGAGACTTCTGTATTCTGAAAGCTGACATTCACCGGCCCAAGTACCAGCTTCTTTAGCTTTTGTTCATTCCGATTCAAGTTGAATGGGCCTCAAACATTGTTACACAGAAGCTTTTGTATATATTCTACATACCAACCATCCTATGCACACTGAATTTGAAATTCTTACGCAATATTTCCTCGCTTAATGGATTTCCGGCAAGTTTGGTGTTTACCAAAATCAAGAAATTCATGTCGAAGCGATACAGTGAGGTTGCTCCTGAGGGCGATAGTAGGAAAATTATTTATTTTTCTTTTCCATACTTCAGCCCTGCGTCCAAAGCTATGTCAAGAGAATTAAAAGTCATCTTCAATAAATACTTCCAAAATGTCAATCCTCACGTTGTGTTGTTAAACAATTTCAAAATCGGTTCTTTCATTAGACACGAAGATATGCTCCCTGTTCATATGCGATCGTACTTGATTTATCAATATTGCTGTGCACGATGTGCATCTGCGTACATCGAGACGACGGCACGCAATCTTTATTCTAGGGTCGCAGAGCATAGGCAGGATTTGCCGGACTGGGTCCATACTTTCAAAACTCGCTAAGTGAACGTAAGTACTTACGCTCTGTTTTCTTGTCTATGATTGGTGGATTTTGCTTGAAAGGCCATCAATGATTGGCTGATAAACTTACGATCTCTTAACTTTTTTTGAAAGTATAGGCCCAGGACAGTTGGTATCATGCCCCTTCTTTCGGCTGTGCGCACTCACGGCGAGCAGTGTTATGCTCTATTTGAATTTAGCGTTTAGCTCATATCCCCATGAGTTTGTGAACAGATTGGTTATGCTATTTTTTCCTTTGCTCTGTCTTTTATTTGTTAATTTTGATTTTACTTTCGGCTCCGCGACTTTCAATTGTACTAGCTAGTGATTCAATCAGCATTCTAGAATCTTCGAACTGACGATGGAACGGGACTCCGAATAGTTTTCTATAAAGATATGATGAACTTTTGTGGAATTTTTTTTTGCTTATCAATTTCTAGTTAACATGCGATTAAAGCAAACAAGTGGCATTAATACTTTCACATGCATTAAAATGAAAACGTTTTGGAATAATTTGGTTGGAATTTGGAATAAATATAAAATTTGGTTTGATGAAAATGTTCCCGTGCAGCACTTTGACACTATCGCACAAGGTTCTGAGAAACATGCTCTATGACAACTTTTATGTCATAACTTTTTGTTGATGATCCATTTGATCCGCCATTATTTGGTACCGAAAAACTGGAGGGCTGAAGCGAGTTTTTATAAACTTTTTAGAGCTCTTCGCTATCGCTGCGGGTGATGAGAACAGAGCAGCTTTCACGAGCCCTGGGCAAAACAACAAAGTTATAAGCTATCGAAAACGGTGGCGCCATCCATAAAATACAGGATTCAATTTAAAAATCGGTATCATTTGCTTTATTCTCGGTGTAGCTTTCGAACAATGGTCCCCAAACTTTTTCGGAGACAGATCTTTTTTTATGTTGATCTTTATGTATTCGCAGTCACGATACATAAAAAATTATTGACGTTTACGCATAATACGTAATAAGGCATCAAAATAAACTCGTGTGTGTAAGGGATGTCGAACGTGTGCCACAAAAACTATAGCGACGAGGGAACTGACAAATTTCTAATGGAAATCGCGCGCTGTTCGAACCCAAGCGCGGTTTGACATTTACATCTCAATGTATATCACATAGATTCAATAGCGTAGAGTATAGAGTGTGCACACACACTATTGGTGTGTTTAGAGTGGCTCCAGAGGGAAGAGTGTCACTATATAGAGTGTGCAGGTACACTCTAT
>NW_025935569.1:0-341 GCF_000764305.2 Hyalella azteca | reverse complement strand
ATAATAAGTCATGTAAAAATCTGTAATAATTCCTGCGGCAGCGTATCGATAATTAATACTCACATTCCAAAATTCATGCAGATCCGTTAAATATTGAAGGAATTTTGAGCGGCCCAGTTGCTTAAAAAATACGTCTATTAGTCTTAATTACAAAATAATTCTATTAATATTGAAGGAATTATGAGCGGCCCAGTTACTTAAAAAATACGTTTATTGGTTTTAATTAAAAAATAAGTCATGTAAAATTCTGTAATAATTCCTGCGGCAGCGTATCGATAATTAATACTCATATTCCAAAATTCATGCAGACAAAAATTCATGCAGTGGGAGACAAAATTGTC
>NW_025935568.1:0-542 GCF_000764305.2 Hyalella azteca | reverse complement strand
ATTATATTATCTAAGGGGACGATAGAGCTACTATATTGAGTACCGCACCGGGTCTTCTGTGATGGAAAAATGCAGCCTCAATCATGTTTGGTCGTTTCAGTAGCCTCGGCTTCTATTTAGAAATCCTGGTAAAGAAATACGCAGCACGCGTTTAAAGTTTCAATTCTATAAATTTATTCGGGATCTTGAAGTGGCACCTCGAAAGTAGCACTTTAATTGGCTGCTCTTGTACCTAGAGCTCACATTATCAGTTACGGTTCAATCATTGTTGATCCTCTTCTTCAGAGTTTGACAATTCCCTATCAAAATTTTTAGTTGGTTGCGAGCCTGAATTAGGAACCGCCTAGGACTCGGACCGAACGTAAATAAGCTTCTCTATTATATGTCCGCTTTTTGGTCTACATTCCGGCCCCAGAATCAGACAGCTACCAGAGCCTGGTGAGGGGACGGAGGGGATTCTGTCAACTCTTGCCCTACTCTCAGGAGACCATAAAGTCGGCCAGGAGGTTCTGACTAGTCGCTGATTGCGATCAGTTGGCCAA
>NW_025935567.1:38652-64313 GCF_000764305.2 Hyalella azteca | reverse complement strand
TACCTCTACACCCACTAGATTGTAGCGAGCGCTACCGCTACAGTAAAATGTAGCGCCGCTACATTAGCTGCTACAATAGCCAAAATTGTTGGAAATCTCTAAATATTTATTATTCTGCTAATGGGATTTACTCATAAACATTTAATGATAATAAAACATTTTCAAAACATATCAATGCAACTTTATTGCAATTAACCTAACCGAACTAGTGCGGGTTAGATACAGTAAATAAAAGTTACAATAATTTTTATGTTTTACCTTCCCTACATAGACGTCTACTTTAATCTACCAATCTCAAAAATTATCCACATATACATAAAAAAAATCAGTCTTTTATTTGTATATATATGTGGATTAGTTTTGAGATTGGTAGATTAAAGTAGACATCCATGTAGGGAAGGTGAAACATAAAAATAACTGTGTAAAAATAACTGTAGGCAAACTAAAACATGAGAAAATATAACTCAGTACTCACTGCAGTGAGTGACAGAGAGCGCATTTTCTCGTCGACGAAAACATGAAGTCACGGATGGACAGACAGACAGACGGACATGGCAAGCACAATAGTACATTCTTTCCAGAAATGAGAAAATGCGTTAAAAATACCTGTAAGTGGTAACTGGTAACAACTTAACAAGTAACAACTAACATGTTGACACTAGTAACAGGCTGAGGTTGACAACATTACACCGAAATCTTTCATACAGTTTTATTTTGTAATTTATATTATGTATATTATGTATGTATCATGCTGGTTTTTAAATAATATTTAATACTATTAAGTAAAATCTAAAGTCATAATCTATAAATGTAGCGGTAGCGCTGTAGCGGCAAAACCTCGTATCGCTACTTAAATATGTAGGGGGCGCTACCGCTACATTGCCTGTAATGTAGCGCCGCTACCGCTACATGTAGCGCGCTACTGCCCACCTCTGCAACTCTGGAATCAAGACCGGATATTGATTCGGATGTTTCAGGATCAGGAATAATAGTTATACCTTCTAACGTTAATGATATTGTTGCAAGACATCACTTTGTATTTGACTCTCTAAATGCTGGAAACAGAGGAGTCTTTATTGAATTGCAGGCACTCACTTTGAACTTTATAAACGACATATATTAAGTGATCGTGATGTTAAACAATTGAATTATTTTTGTTTAAGAAAATGGGATCTCAAAGCGTAGTTATTTACACGAATTTCACGCCAGCAATAAAATTGGATACTAACAAATTTCATGAACCAGCATTGGTGGGGCTGGATATGTATCACTCTATCCCAAATATTGATAAGACAAATAATAAATTTTATGCTGGATTATATGGTGGAGAAATCGTTATGACAGTTCGACTGGATGCTATGAGATAGAGAGTATCAATAAGTATATTAAAAACGAACTCGGAGACGAAGACTCGATTGATATAAGAGCAAACACAAACACTCTGAAATGCGTTATAACTATTCGTGTTCCTGACTTGAAAATTTATTCAATAAACCCAACAGTTTACATACATTGTTAGGCTTTGATAATGGAGTGTTGGAAAATGTTGGAGAACATGAAAGCACAAATATAGTAAATATAATGTCTGTTAATGCAATACTTGTTCACTTCAGTATTATCAGTGGATCATATCTCAGTGGTGATTTCCACAATATTTTGTATACATTTTTTCCTAACGTTCCACCGGAATATAAAATTGTAGTGAATCCAATTTATTTAACCGCAGATCAGCCTTCAATTTATAATATTCGAATTTGGTTAGCAGATCGAAATAGGAATCTCTTGAATGCCAGAGGTGAAAAAATAACAATACGATTGCACTTAAGGTCGAAAAATATTAAATAATCTTATAATAAAGCGAAACTATTCAAATTGATGAATCAATTCGTAAAGTTGAAACTCATGATTATGAGCCTAAAATTGGAAATGATTTAAATCGTTAACACAATGATATCAAGATTATTATTCAGAATCAAGATTAGTTTCTACTACCGTCAGACAGTTGTCTTCACATCGAAGGTGCTTTAACGAACGAAGATGGTAGCAATTATAACTTCAAAGATGATAAAATATCAATTATCAATAATGGTCTGATGTATTTATTCGATCGAGTAAGTTATTGAATCGGAAATGAGGAAATTGAAGGCTATAGCTATCCTGGAATTGCTACAACTCTGAAAGGATCGACAACTTATCAACGAAGCTTCAAAGAAAATATGATGTTCTTCTGGAGTATTGCCACTACGAAAAATGAAAAATCAAATGATGGATTCAATGAACGTAGCGATTATTTAGGAGCCGCTGACGGTCAATTTAATTCTAAAATTTCCCTATAACATATTTTTGGGTTTTGTGAAAATTGTGACAAAGTGTTATTTGGAGTCAAGCATGACGTAACTCTCAGAAGTGGTGATGCTGCAAATGGTCCGTTTAAGACTAATGATAAAGATCCGAATCACCAATATAAAGTTGCGTATAGGAAAATTACTATCAAAAGACTAATTTGGAAAATGACGGCTTGAAAACCCTCTGATGAGTGAAATGTTAAATTATATCGCCAAATAAAAGATAAAATTCGAATATCAATTGCATACCTGAATCGACAAGTGTAACAAATAATAATGAGTCCCAATCAAAAGTTCTTGGATTGGACTCTTACACCAAGTTCGGGAACTAAAAAACCTCGTTATGTCATTTTAGCATTTTAAACTGATAGAGATAATTCACAGCTTTCTAACAATGCACTGTTTGATCATTGTGATATGAAGAATGCATATATCCAGCAAAAATAACGAAAGGTATCCTGAACAAAACTTACAAATTTATTTTGATAGTAACAATTATGCAGTAGTTTGTAAAATGATGATAAATTAGGCATCCCAGATAAATAGTTCGGTTACCTACAGAGATTATAGGTTTTTACATCCGATTTTCGTATTTGACATCAGTCGGCAAAATGAACGTCACAAGGACAGTCTTATTGATATGAAGATCAAAGCTGAATTCAATAATAACATTTTTGATAATACACATGCTTATGCTCTGATTCTTTCAGATAGAATAATTCAATTACAATCTGATGGTGAAAAAATGAACATAAATTACTAAAAATTAAAAAAAATGGATTTATATCTTATTAAAATGATGTATTGAGTAAAATGTCAAAAAAGTGATACCAAGCATGCTCAATATGTTATGATGATAAATAATAAAATATTATAGAGCGGACGTTGCTTGATTTGAAAGAAAACTAAAACTTCTTTTGTATCAGCAAAAGAAGCAAAAGAAGGAGGTTTCATCTTTCCAATTCCTGCTACCCTAGGAGCTCTAGGCGCTGCTGGGTCAGGAGGGGCTTCTGCCATAGCTAGTGCGGTTAATAAGAAAGCTGATGATAAACTTATAGCAGAAACGAAACGACATAATGAAGCAATGGAAGCTAAAAAGGGATCTGGTTTAAGATTGCTCCCTGCAAAAAAAAGTCTTGTGGGGGAGGTCTCTACTTGAATCCACCAAGAAAATAGTACCCATTAAACCATTAACACAACATAATTTGAAATATTATTTGGGAGTATTGAAAGTTCCTGCAGTCAGAGATATTTTCATGAGGGATACGCTGCCTAGCTCACCTTTTAAAACGGAGCGAGGAATTTTGAATCTTGATGTGAAAGAAAGAACTGGAACGCATTGGACATGTTGGTATAAGGGAAATGATACCTGTTATTGCTTTGATAGTTATGGTTCGACATGACCTAACGAGTTTAAAACGTTTAAAACATATTTTGATCCGCCTATAAAATACAAAAAATTGGTGATGTAATTTGCGTACATTTATGTTTAGAAATTTTAAAAAGACTGGAGTATGAGAGATTTGATTCCGTCCTATTAGGTCTTTATAAGAATAGGTATTAAAATTTCATTAATTAATTATTTTTTATAAAATGGCAAGTATTAATATCTATGCAAATAATTTGAATCTTTCATCAACTTGCAAAGATGGTGAGGAAGAATCAATTGAAGTATTTCCCTTAGAGTCTCTGAAGACTTCAATAGAAACTTTTCGAAATGAGCATTCCACCCTCAATTCAATTATTACAACCCTGAGAGAAGACTTTTTTCTGGTGAATTTTCTAATACTGATTTAAGTTTGAAATTTTTAGAGTCTACCCTTGCAGATGAATATAAAATTTTAGAGTCTAAGATAGATTCTTCTGAAGAAAAACTGATCAAACAATTTGATGAGAAAATTGACAGTTTGCAGTTAGCGTTCGACCACAAAGTAAAAAATTAGGAATTGCATGTTGAAGAAAAACTAATCAAGCAAATTTATGAGAAAGTCATCAGTTTGCAGTTAGCGCTCGATGACAAAGTAAAAAATATAGAAATTGGTATTGAGGACAAACTAATGAAACAATTTGAAGAGAAATAAATAGTTTGCAGATAGCGCTTGATGATAAAGTCAAGAATTAGGAAATTTCATATTGAAGAAAATTTAAAATTTATTATAAAAGCTAATGAGGAGATCCATAGAGTACATTTGTCATTTGAAGATTTAGTAAATAAAAGCTTAAAACTTCAGAATTGCGGATACATAACCTCGAGTTAAAAATTGATGGAAAAGTATCGTTTGCTGAAGTTTATCAGAAATTCAAAAGCTTGGAGTCCTATGGAGTCCTTCAATTAATGATGTAAAATTTAATAACATAACAGAACTAGTCATGGAATTATGAGCGGGGTCAGTTTCGCGCACAAAAAATGGAAGATATTATTAATGATATGAAAGATATTAGATGATATGAGTTTTTTAGATCTATTAAATAAAATCAGAATGAAATTAATTAACTTAAATTGATGCTACAAAATGAAACTGATAAAAATATAGAACTGAACAAAATATTAACTGATCGTATAAATAATCTTGTAGCCTCACGAGTTCGGGAAAGTCTCTAGGCTTTAGAAGCTTTACTTATTAAAATGGCTGGTGTTAATATATTTGGAACAGGAATTAATAGTACACCCAGATCACATCTAAGAGGTCCTCCAGGTATTGGCTTTCAGTACTTTGACGCTGAAAAAAATTTTGATCTGAATAATTGGAGACTTGCAAATATCTCTTATCCAATTGAGGATAAGGATGCCGCATGCAAGAGTTATGTTGATGAGGAGGTCGTAAAGTCTCAGATGTTCAGTAAAGGATTAAGAAATGACCAATAAAAATAGATGTGTGGGAGGGTGTCATGGTACATATAAACTTTATCGAGAAAGAATTACCTGCTGTAAAATCAATAGTAGAAACTCTTGATGGAAAAGTAACTCAGGAAATGACAGATCTTGACAAAAAAGTAACTAAAGATATGATTGAAGTAAAAACAGAATTGAAGTAAAAACAGAATTGGAGAAATTAACTGAGGAAATGACTGAGGTAAGATTAAAATTATGAAAACAAATGAATAATTTGAAATCCCTTGCTGAAAAAGTATCTTCATTAGCAGGAATTCAAGTTGATTTAAAGGCGTATATTGGTGGTGTTGAAACACGGCCAGATGACATTGTGAATAAAGTAGCAGAAGTAGTGAGAAAGCAGGATGAGTTTTCTGAACGACTTGTAGAAGTTAAAAATATTGAAACAAGCGTTCGCTACTGCGCTCTACTGTGATTTTAGGAAAAGATAAATATTAAAATAACTTTATAAATTCACCAAATGCATTCCTAATCTTGGTTAATAAAAATGAGAGCTAATGTACAATATGAAATAATTAATAGACAAATGATTGACAATTACTCTACTTAATGTATTTACGATTGGGCATAGAAAATTCATTTCATCTAATCAAGTGTGATGAACCCATTAAAAATATTCGAAAATATTGAGTGATTTATGATGGAAATAAATTCAACGTAATAGAGAGTAGTTCATTTACACGCTATTGTCATTCGAGGCAGCCTGTGAGAAGAAAAAAGCTTGATGACATTTCTTAAATAAATGGAAGACGAAATAACAGATGTCCAAAGAGAGATGATGTCCAATTCAGGAAATATTAATCAGCTGCAGATTGATGTTGATAATATTCGCTATGATATTCGCCATCTCTCCGCTGAAATGAATCAGATTATAATTCAAGTGAATATATTAGAACAAACATTGAAAAGGATTTTGGATATAAAACTTTAAAAAATGCTCCGTAAGTGGAAAGACGATAATAAAAATAAACAGAAGAACCATTTTGTATTTCCTTCTCCAAGTTTGAGGTGTCTCATAATTGGAAGATCGAACTGTGGAAAAACGTCATTGCTACTGAAGTTGCTATTGGAGAACTTTATTGATTACATCAATCTTTTCCTGTATAGCAAGTCAACTCATCAGCCTGAATATAAGTTGTTGAAGAACGCTTTCGATAAGGGATACAATAAATCTGAAATCATTGATTTATTTTCTGACGGCAATGGCAATATTGATGAACATCTTGAAAACCTATCTAAAAGACGTCAACAAAATTGTGCTGTAAAATATTTTGAGAATATTGCTCTGTACCTGATCCCCATGATATAGATCCAGGGATGAAGAATTTGTTCATTTTTGATGATATTGCGACGGAAAAGAATCAAAATCCTGCTGATAATTTTTACACCCGTGGAAGACATAATAACTATAGTTCAATTTCCGTATCCCAAAACAATCACATATCACCAAGACAAGCCATTAGAACGAATTTAAATTTATTAATTCGATTCGAGTTACCTTTCATCAATATGAAGAATATTCATAGTGATTACATTGCTTGTAATATGCCCTTTGCAAAGTTTCTAGAGCTGTGTAATGAAACGTATAAAGTACCTTATAGCTTTGTGTTGATTAATAAAGATGAGCATCCCGGTTCAGGAAAGTATTTCAAAAATTTAAATAAATTATACATCCCAAAAAAGTATCTTCCATCAAAACACTCGCTCAAGCCCAGAGTTTTCGGTTAAAAAGTGCTCGGTCAATCGGGGGGTAAATGGTCGTTAACTCATGATTTTGATGGTCAAGATTCAGGGTAAATGGATGGTTTTTTTTAATCGGAAGACATTGCTCAAATTTTTGATGGCCCAGATTCGAAATAGGATTGTGAGCAAAGGATCAGGTTTTATTCGGGGGTGAATGGTCAATTTTGATGGGTAATATTCGGGGTAAATGATCAGGTTTTTTTAGGGGGTAATCAGTCAATTTTGATGGGTAATATTCGGAGTAAAGGATCGGTACCATGTTAAGCTGTTAATGCCAATTGTGACGATAAGCTCGGTTTCTATACTACTCAATTATTTCACACATTGTTAACCCTTTAGCGGGCAAGTTATCATATTAGGTCGTTGAAAAACCCCTTCCAAAGAAAGCTCATGAAGTTCCCTAGTTTGTGCTTGAGGCTACATAGTCATGCCTCTGCTAATCACTAATCATCCGTCTATCATTTCATATATATACATAGCATCAGCCCCTACCGTGCTCTAGAACTGATCTACATATGTACGAGCCGTCAAACGTAAGTTTTGCCTAGGACAACAGAATTGACGCTCTTTCCACTTATTTTGAAAGAAATTCTAGTTGCATTATAATATTTAATTAATAAAATAAATGCAATGATATCGAATCAAATATAAGTAAGAGCGTTTCTCCACATCCCACTGCGTGTTAAATATAATCAATATATTTTGTGGTAGTGACTGTATGTAATGAATTTTCAGCAGCAATTTACTACTTTAATACACAAAGTTTTGACATCACCACGAGTATATCTAACTTAAAATTGCCCTTACTTTCTGGTACTAGCTTCAGAAAATCAAATTTTTGCATATTTCCATGCCAGCTCATGAAAAGGTTGTTACCAGACGTAATGAATTTTAGTTCTAGGAACTTCGTAGCAGATGTTCTGGCAACATCAACCAAAGTAATGGAAAGACTAGCTGTCTTACGGTTTGGTCATTCGTTGATCCTTACTGAAGCCAGCCGCATGTATTCATGCTCTTGGTATAAGCGTCTAGGTTATCTAGTTTGTAGTAGAATAAATGTGAAAAATAGCTTCAGAATTTTGTTGTAGTTATCTGGTTATTAGTGATAATTAATTTATTTAAATGCGTGTTTATATGTAGGAGAGCTTCCCTCCTCTGAATGCTGTTCTCCTTAATAAATTGAAACCTGGACCAATCCTAACAACCCAAACACCGCATCGAAAGTTACCGTCAACGAATCAATAAACAAATCCGTTTGAACATGAACTAATAGAAACATTACACCAGAGAACTTGCAAGTTCTATTGTAGCTCTTTCTGGTTAAATTATTGTTAATGTTTGCTGTTGTTGACATGGAAATTTTTATTCTGTGATTTGGATGACTTTATGAAAATATGAACAGGATAACAAGTGAATGTCTCGGGCATAATTGGGGCATATGACTCGAAGTTGGAGCTTGGCAGCTGAACATAGAAGGACTTGAGAAATACCTATCCTGGTGTCTGTCGCCCTTTTGCCCTACCTGGTGTCTGTTGCCCTGTCTGACATCTGTTGCCCTACCTGGTGTCTGTTGCCCTGTCTGACATCTGTTGCCTAGATGTCAGAATGACATCAGGATGTTGACTAAATTTCCAGAATAAAATTTTGCCATCTTATAATAATATTTATATACACACAAGGCAGTTAATAGAGTCTAATGATTTTTTATCCGTGGCTGTCAGAGTTTTCTTAGCGGAAAGTAATAAATAAAGTGAGAGTTAGAAATTATGTTGATTGGAAAATATTAATGGGAGTCAGCTATTATAGGCTGCAGGCATTCGACATAGAAATAGGATTCCAATAATTGACCAGCTTGTTAACATTTATTTAATACTCACAAGAATTACGTGAAACTCCCTACAACCTTTGTAATTGCACCTCACGTAGACATTTTAATATTCTGCAAGACTGGAGATATGCTATCGCAGGCGCCGCTAGATAGCGTGTGATAAGATTGTGGAGCTAAATTGGTGGCATGAAGGGTTGCAAGTATTGATTCAGAGAAATTGCATTTTAAACGAGATGCATTTAAAAATTAATTAAATTCGACATTAATGAAGCTTGAAAATCAAGTTGGTAAGATTTATAAGTTATCAATTAAATCAGGCATTACATTCAACGTTAGAAAGCGTTTATCTAAAGGTATGCGTATAATATACAAAAAAGTAAGTTTGCATAACTATCATATTATGAACTGAGTCTTTTAATTTCCATCCGTATATATTGTGGACTATTACTACTATCGTATACATCGAGAGATAAGATGTCAGTTTAATCTGCATTATTAGTTGCCTGAGTAAACTGTTGAGTTTATGATTAAAGATGGGTCATCATGGCCTAATCAACGCTGGCAGCGCCATATTATTATATCATATGTAAGATTCTTTTATGTTTAAAATACGCTGGCGGCGAGTAGGGAGCGATGCTGTTATCTATAAACAGAACCGATACGTGCATGAGAAACAATCCTGAATCTTTTCTCTAATCTACCTTATGACACGGAATTTATCATCCATCATTATTGCTACAAAAAAAAGTTGAGTTCCTGACCTGATATGTCGGAGTTGGCTACACCATACTACCGTCAAACGCAGCCATCAACTGATAGCGCGATGCAGGCCGAGCATCGTATCCTAACATAATATTTGACATAATAGTTCTCTGGAAGAGATTCTCGTAAAGCTATGGAACTTAAGCGACTACAATTATTCTTTAGCTTAGAACTCAGAAAAAATATATTAGTTTTCCTTTTGCGATTCCATGAGAAAGTTATCAAAAGTATGGGTTGCAAAAATTCTTTGATGCCTTGCTGATTATACGTATTTGTACACGAGGTAAAAAATACTCTTTCAATAGTACGAAACTTCCATACTCACAAGTACCTAAAGAGAGTAAGATGTTAACGGAACCCAGCTGTTCTTCCCCGCTATGAACATCAACGCCTAAAACACTAAACCAGCGGTGCAGTGAGCAGCAGAGTGCGCGAGGTAAGCTTAGGCAGCTTGTCATGAAACAATTGAACTATTGAAATGAAGCAGCGTTATCATCCATCCAGTTTTGGGTGAATGATCGAAGCAAATAGCGCCGTTGATTTCGTTGGAATTACATAAATCTCTCATCATCAAGATGCTATTAACACCCTAGGTGAGCGCTGCACCACTACCTAGCATCTCCAATGGGAAATGGCATCTGGACCGAAAAATTTATTTTTCGTTGTAAGGTCAACGCGGTTGCCCGGTTGGGTCACCGCGCAACCGGGCCTGGATCAACGAATCAAGATTCAACTTAATTCAAAATTCAATATTTACATGGAAAGAAAAATTAGGAAATAAGAGAAATAATTTAATTGTTATCAGTGTATTGTTTTTACTTACAGTTTGAAAAAATCTTGCATATCTCTACAACTTAAATAATTATGACTGCAATGATTTCATAAGTGGAACGAGATTCCCGTTATTTAAATGTGGACATGTATTATTAATTAAGGTGTATTAACTGTTGAACACAGAGTTCACCTGCAACTTTCTAATAAGTTAACGTATCAGTGCTACACGTGCAGAAAGTGTGTCGCTATTAAAACTATTTAATCTATTAAAAAAAGCGGGCCTGAGGACCGGGGTCATTGAGTACGCGCCTCCGCGCCCAGCAGACCGACAATTACGTGGATGAGGGCTGCCGTATCACGGATACTCATCCGCTGACTAAAGCTCCCCCGACGGCAGGAAATTGTTCACAATTAACATTGCAAATATTGGTGTAGTTTGGCAGAAGTTCATCACTTATGCAATATTCGAAACATCGTATTCTATGTTATATCTCCCAGCGCCAACAAGAAATTGCGTTTGATTCCTTGAAGGAAGAAACCAGAAATTTTGTTTTAAAAGAATGCACTGGTCTTCAATGAAACTTGCATAAATGAACATTGCCTGCTCTACGTTCAGGACATGACTGCTTCTAGTTACTCACGTGGTCGATGGCGCAGTTCAGGAGTTAACGGCCACGGTGTGGGAAATGAAATCGTGCTTAAAAATTTAAACTTTCGAAGTTAAAGTTTATTTGCCAAGAATAGATAAAGGCTGTATGTGGAACAATGTAAGAAAAGAATTCGAGGTTAGTTCAAAGTATTAAATTTATTTTTAATTTTTGTGGTGCTAACAAAATATGTCAGTGTTACCAGCAGAGTCAGGACATAAATTAACTATTGTACCGAAAAATTCAACTGCATTAGAATAGTCATATTCAAAATTTACAGCCTATGTACATATACAATATGTAACACTTTTACAACGTGCTTGAATCATTCTTCAAAGTTTAATAAGCATATGTTATGTGCACTTAAAATGAAGAATCCTTCAACATATATTCCTGTTCAGGTATGAGGACAACTGCTCACCAGCTATATTATGAGATACATGAATAAATGTTAAATTTTGACCGTTTTTATATAGGAAGCTTGTATGTGATCAAACCGCCAGGCTCAATAAACCAGCGATAAGAGAATTTATGACAACAGATAAGAAATTTTAACAGGTGCGGGCAGCCTGTTCAGCGTAAACAAGAATCAAAAGAATTAAAAATTTTAACAATTTACTTGCTTGCCATTTTGTCTTTTAGTATTTTGCCTATCCGTAGAAACAATTGGCATCACGAAAGCCAAATTCATATTTGATTAATTCAAGTCCCATTTGACATCTAAAAAGTTCTGAATTTAGGTGACATGTTAATCTACTCTGCGCATCAGAGATAAGATTTATAGCATGTCAAGAAAGAGTTTCTGACGTTCCTTGTTATTTTTATGACTGAGGCGTACGTGATGGCGGAGCATATAAAAATTATAGCAAAACTTACATACCTGACATCTACCTATCTACTCATAAATCCAACCAGTATTACGTCTGAAAAACTTATATAGGAATAACTAATATTAGTAGCTGATTTTTAATTCCACTAGATTGAGAAATTTTGGCAAAAGACAAAACTAATATCTAAAATACTTTACTTTTTCTTCCAGAAACGTGTGCGAATGGCATCACCTGCTTTCGGACACCGTCTCGGAGTTATCGTCAGACGCCTTCTAGCCCAAAAAGCCCCTCGATGTATTTCATATAATAAAAATATTTAAAACACAATAATAACTTTAATTTTAACAGATTATTCAGCCTTTCGATATTGGCTACCTTCAGCAAAGAATGTGTTGTGGTTTCCGGGACACGCCAACTCGGCTAATCTGATAGTACGGCCAACATTAACACGTAAGGATGAAAAATATTATAACTGAAAACTGTAGTAATGAATAAAAATTTTAATTCAAAACTATAAAATTATAAACCATGTGTTTTCTTAGCCTTTGTCTGTTAAACCGTGATCAAGTCTCCTAGGTTTGGAGCTTTTCTGAAAATGCCCAAATAAAAACAAATTAAGAACTTTTAATGAACAAAACAAAACAAAGAAGAATATAGCGCAAACTTGACAGATGTACATAATACACCAATACAAATAATACTATTTCAGATTACCAATAACAAACTCCACTTTATCGACACATAATTGTGGATTATCACAAATGAACTGACCAATAAAATACGTACCTACGTGGTGGATCACACGGCAATGCAAAATTACAAATCGATTCTATGATAGCAGCGATTATTTCGAGCAAAGCTTTACTAAGCTCATTGAGATATGATATTTTTATTGAGAAATGCGAAAGCCCGTAGCGACTAATAGTAGGCTTCATGAAATTAGAATTTCAAAAACTGTAGTTACGGATATGATATAATTCGTTCGTTAATTCAGGCATAAAACGTGTGGACTCATTTGATTTGGGAGCTGTTGAATTTCTGCCGCGACGAGCGACTAAACAAGACGACTGCGTTCTGGCTTAGGCTTGTCATCCGCTGTGGAATAGTGCATGAAGAGGTACACTAATAGTTCATTATTATTTAGGTGTATTCAATTAGTGTGACAACCTCTCCGTTTTTATTTTCTTTAATTTTTTAAACCTGTTACTACGCATTAAAGTTAATTTATGTTCTCCGTGATAAGCGCCAGCACGTATGTGTAGGTGATTTTGAACCGGGAAGAATTAGAGCAAATTATTAATTAAATATGCGTTTAGGCAGCCGTAATCTGCTGCCAAGATTGTGATGATTGATGAAGCCTCGAGCCCAACGGCTTCACAATAAACTAGATGTTTGCGTGAATAATATTAACGACTATTCTTACTGGATGAATAATATAATGTTTACGATCTCATATCAGCATCTTATCTGTGTGATTCATATGAATTTCTTGAAGTTCTTTATCTGTTCGACTTATCATTGGCTCACGTCATCTATCACTCCTCGCGTGTGTGGTCGACGCAATTACATGGAATTTCCTGGTCGCCGCATTTAATTAAGTAAAAGTTCAATGAATTTATTCAAATTCTGGCAACGATTTGTGCTCATACAGCAGCCTTAAAATGAAAAACGTTAATAAGGTGAGGAGATATATTACTCAGGAAACAATGTTAATTATCAATCATTACAATCACATATGAGAGTCGTTCATAATACGTAGAATAAATGGGTAAGAACAAATGATTTTCATAAAAATAGGAATGAAAATATTTAGAAGGTTTTGACCGGAACATGATTTTTTTAGTGGAAGTGTACGAATCGTTCTCATTTGCTTCTCAGTGCTGAAGGATACCTATAAGCAGAGGTGGGCAGTAGCACGCTACATGTAGCGGCCGCTACTAGCGGCCGCTACATTTTCAGTAGCGGTAGCGGTAGCGGCACTACATTTAAGGCAATGTAGCGGTAGCGGTAGCGCCCGCTACTTATTTAAGTAGCGATACGAGGTTTTGCCGCTACAGCGCTACAGCTACATTTATAGATAAAGCCTTTAGATTTTACTTAATTAATAGTATTAAATATTATTTAAAAACCAGCATGATACATACATAATATAAATTGCAGAATAAACTGTACGAAAGATTTCGGTGTAATGTTGTCAACCTCAGTCTGTTACTAGTGTCAATATGTTAGTTGTTACTTGTTAAGTTGTTACCAGTTACCACTTACAGGTATTTTTTTTCATGTTTCAGTTTGCTTACAGTTATTTTTACACAGTTACTTTTATGTTTCACCTTCCCTACACGGATGTCTACTTTAATCTACCAATCTCAAAAATAATCCACATATATATACAAATAAAAGACCGATTTTTTATATGTATATGTGGATAATTTTTGAGATTGGTAGATTAAAGTAGACATCCATGTAGGGAATGGTAAACATAAAAATAACTGTAACTTTTATTTGCTGTATCTAACCCGTACTAGTTCGGTTAGGTTAATTGCAATAAAGTTGCATTGATATGTTTTGAAAATGTTTTATTATCATTAAATATTTGTGAGTAAATCCCAAAAGCAGAACAATAAATATTTTCAGATTTCCAAAAATTTTGGCCATTATAGCGGCTAATGTAGCGGCGCTACATTTTACTGTAGCGGTAGCGGTGGCGGTAGCGCTCACTACAATCTAGTGGGTGGGGATCAATCACACAATCTACAATCACACAATCAATCACTACAATCTAGTGGGCTACAATCTAGTGGGTAGCGCCCGCTACATTTAGAGCATGTAGCGGTAGCGGTAGCGGCCACTACATTTCAAAGTAGCGCTGCCCAGCTCTGCCTATACAATAAGACCTCTAGTTGACTAAGTTACTCATGATGCCTGTGCACACTTACTTTCATAATGAGCGTTCGGTTAAGAAAATTGATTTTGTTGCCCCAGGCTCTCGAAATGGCTATTACGAGCAGCAGCTTTTATTTAAAAATTTACTTATTTTTTCTTTCTTGGTCCAGTAGAATATTTTGAGTCATTGCGTGCACGACTCAAAATATTCTCCTTTTTTGGTCATAGCGAGGGGAACATGTGCATTACGGAATATTTCAAATGCTGTCCAATGGAATCCTGGTAAAAGTGCCTTTTTTAGGGTACGAAGTTTTAATCAATTGCAATAGTGAACTCGATCTATTGCCGACCTAAAATAACGAAAGGACTTTATGACGATTGCAAAATGGAATTAGAAAGTCATAAGTATCTTTTTGTAGATTGTAAACGAGCCTCCATCAGCTATGTATAGACACCTCTGGAGACTGATGAGAATAATTTTCGTACCTTGGTTGTCTGTAGCCAAGCTTCCGAAACTTTTTCTCCCATGAAAAGCGTGAAATTACTTCCGTAAGCTAAATAGCTGCTAGAAAATTTTCCTTGTTTCAAAACCTGTTAGTTTGATGCGAGTTATTTCATTTTCAAAACACGTTCAAATTTTGTGGCTCTAGAGACGTGGTCAAGTAGTAATTAGATCATTTCCTGCTAGATTGGTTTAAATATCTATTTTACTCTAGATGGAACATTCAATGCTTGAAATATTTTACTCCATTATTTGGAGTCAATCTTTGTATTTGCACTACTATCACTTATGAAAACAATAAGGAACGACGTTCCCGTAATTATATCGTTTCTTCCCATCTATAATAAAACGAGTTGTCCTAAATTATTCCTCATTGACTGAAATAATTTTCGAATTTAGTTCCCATTAATTAGTTTCAGTGGACGTCATCAGTGCCCTTCCATTTTTTTATTACCATATAACATTGATAAACAATATCGTTGCATTGCAATAGCAGGGCATTGCAAAACTTGGAGCTGAGCATTAGACCAAAAATTCAGATTTAGTTTTCAAATTGCGATATAAGAATTTCATTGAGAAGACGCTAACTGTATTTTTTCCATATTTTCTATCAAAAACAAGCTTTGAGAATCATGTTCTATGACAAATGTGCATGATCAAGTCTTTCTTCAATTAGCAATATTAATTAGGAGTAACGGTTTGGGACGACGAGATTCTAAAATGGCAAAGATTGTCGATCTCGGGGCCCGATGGGCTAACTTATTAGTTACATACTACGAACATACTTTCTTTTAAATAATTTCCGACACATGACGCTATTTCTGTCATCTGCGGCGCCTGAGCTGCGCACCGCGATAAGCAAGAGGCCGCTTATCAGGCCGGAAAAGGAACGCGGGTTGTATAGCGCCTGCAACTGTGGGCCTTCTGGTGCACGTGCGTGGTATTAATTAACAAGTAAAAACTCGGTTTAAATTCAAATTTTTTCTCTCAATCTTTAAATCTTCCATCATTTACATAGGCTCATTTACGAAATTTGTGCAACGAGTTTTTTTCTACGGTTGAAAACAAAATTGAAGTGTTGAATAAATGGTAAAACAATAATTCTAGCATCGTACAAAAATACGACAGTTTGGAAATCATAACACCAGAGGGACTCTGGTGTTGCTTCTTTGTCTCGCTTTTGTCTCTTATATTTGTCAGCTACCTTATGTTAAATGTCTTTGAACATCAAACATGTAATCTGTTCACTTAGGTTATTTAACTAGAATTTAAAATTAAAATACGTAGCCAACAGTATTTCTTCCCACAAACTTAGCTGCATATTTATAATCCCCAAGCCGCATCACGCCGTTATCAGCGCCGCGTGTCCATCATCCGAGCGCAGCAAGCGGCTCCTGACAAGCGGTCTTCCTGTGAACGCCTGCCAGCAAACTGGTTTATTACTTTGTGAAGTTTACAAACCATTCAGAGAAAGGATTGAATTACTCTTGACTCTTACTACCCTTGGCTCCTATCTTGAGCGAAATATCTTAGCTCACGGAAGTTTTATTAATTTATACAGAGATGCATAAGAAACTGAAGAACATTTTCCAACTTGAGCGCTACTTTGACCCTTTATTCGAGAGTCCCTTTATTAAAGGGTGTCCCTTTATTCTAGACTAGAGTGTCCCTTTATTCTAAACTTGAGTGTCCCTTTATTCGAGAGTCCCTTTATTAAAAGGTGTCCCTTTATTCTAAACTTGAGTGTCCCTTTATTCGAGAGTATATGTACCGCTCGACATAAAAACATATAAGGATCAATAAATACGTCGATTTCTATTGAAGAATCTTCAACAGAGCATCAAATGATTGTCCCGGAGCTATGAAACAATTTGCTAGGTATAATAAATGTTTATAAGTTTCCAGGCAATAATTCTAAGGTTATCAAAAACTTTATTGAAGAACAAAGTATCCACTTTGGGTTACGAACTAAGCCTTCTGGGTATGTTAGAATTCATTTTTGAACATGTTTATAAATTTCCTAGTATAAATTTTTTATGATAATAAATCAACTGAATTTATTGTATCGTTGATTTCCATATAAGCGTTCGTTGGGATGTATACCTTTGCTTTACAGTAATCCAAATGTTTTTACTGAGCAAATTCGTATTCAATTCTGACAGCTCTTACAAATTCTTTGATAATGCATCCAATGATGAAGTCGAGAACCTGGTGTTGTCAAATAATCATGTATTATGCTTCTGTATGTTTTTCTTTTTATGTGTTTTTTCTTCTTCTAACGCGAGTTACATGGCGACGTATGTGTCAATTACTGGGAGGGCGCTAGCAAAGGTTCCCAGCCTTGTTATAGAATCACGGCTCTATACGTGACTTCCGCTCACTTCGTGACACATATGCTGTATAAGACTCAGCATCTGAGGCAAGCTTTCAGTGACACAGTGAAATCATAGCTAACTAGGTGTGCTGGTAAACACATAAGGAATTGTATCCACAAACTACTCTCGGACAAGACAGAGTTTCGCTAGTAACCGGACAGGATTCTTTACATTGCCGAAGGGGGGTTAGAAAACCGGAACAAATTGCGTTCGGTTATTATTTATGTTATAAGTAGGCAACTAATAATCGGGTCCGTAAATAAATGAACAATATTACCAGACTATGCTTATTTTGAACTCAATGTTTTTTGCATAAATGCAAAAAAGTACAAAAAAACTTGGCCTATCTTGACCTAACCTCGGTAATTCAAATCCTATTTAACACAAAGTCCTGAAATTAGATGACATGTTAATTTGCTCCGCATATGCAAGACAAGATTTTAAGATGGTCGAGAAAGTTACTGACGTCTTTTGTTAATTTTACCTGAGAGAGGAGCGGTAGTGGAGAAATTAACATGATTGACTATGAATAATATTTAAAATATCTCAAGCATTAAATGTTCCGTATATAGTAAAATATTTAAACCAATTTAGCAGGAAATAATCTTCTAATTAACTACTTGACCTCGGTTCCTGAGCCATAAAAACTTAAAAGTGTTTTGAAATGGTTGGCAAAGAGAAGACCCACATCAAAACCAACAGTTTTGAAACAGGAAAATTTCGAGCAGGTGTTTTGCCTACGTTTTTTCTAGTTTTTGTATGGAAGATGGAAGAACTGGAGACTTTGAGACTCTTGAAGTATCTCAAACGTCACATTCATCACGTTTTGCATTAAGCTTTCATCACTGCTCAAATGAAGCATTCTTCTTCTACTTCTTTGCTTCAGCCAGTATCTAAGGCTGATAATCCGCTAAAATTATTAAATTAAATGTCTATAGATCACCATGAATCTTAATTCTTAATCAAAACGCTATTATCGCATTAATGGTTTTACTATCAATAATGAAACGGTTATTATCGTATTATTTTCATTACATGGCATTTATAGAAGTGCTTCCTGGTCTGAAAAGCGTCTGCCGGCATCTGAAGGCGGGTGATTCCATTCGGGCACTGTTCTGGAAGAAAAAACAAAGTTACGAAAGAAGTTCCTTTCTTTTCAGCATTAGTTTCGTGTTTAAGCAAAAAAATTCCAGAATACTAGAATTAAAAATCAAAAAGTGATGTTAATTTTTCTCATATTAGTTTTTCCGACGTAATTGTAGTTGAAATTATGCGAAGATAAATTTCAGGTATCAAGGTTTTTCCATTAGAAATTTTTTAGAATTTCCAGATAGTTTCATATGATATTTTTGAAAAAACTGATTTGAAAAGAGATAAACTGAAGAGTTTATCTAAAGGCTTGAACTTTTGCAGCTATCGCCGTACTAGGTGTGAAAGGAGACGCTAATACCCCTCATCAAATCAGCGTGGCATAATAAACTCGTTATCATGCTCGTAAATAACACTTTTTATATACAGCTAGCTAGCTATATAAAGGTAATAGTAAGCCGCGACCTGATGTGAAGAAGTTATTGATTGATTATGTAGATTTGTAACATAGCTCCAGTAATCCCAACCTGAGCTTACATAATCCAGGGTGCGGTGCGATCACGAAGGTTCCACATTAACCAACATGAAAAAGCATTCAGCTCAGCTCTTATGAAACATTCATCACAGATGAATGTAATGATTTGAAGGCAAAGTTATTGCAAAACTAGAGAATGAAAAAAATATAAAGTATGCTGTGAAAACATGCAAAATCATTGCTAATATAGAAATATAACATTACCTTCTAATGAGAGGATCTGAAATGCAAGGTAAATATGCTGTCCAATTTCAGTACAATTGTTGAATCAATAAGTGGAGGACCGTAAAGATTTTATCAAAATTTCCTGAGAATCCTCGATGGATTCGATGGATAACTTTTAAATTGTGACTCAAACACGAATGCCGCAGCAAACTCCATGACATTATCGGCTGCCCTGCTTCAGAAATATATGCAATCATAATTCTATTTATCATCAAGGGCTATTTAATTTCATTTAATCACGCTAGTGCAACCTTTAAAATTGCATATGCATAATTTCACGTGTAACCAGTGGCTTTGCATTACTCATTATGTATGGTAATAGGTAAGCTATATTATGCCAGTCTGAGTCTCAACGTCTGCCTTTTCAGTCGTTTGAATAAACCTGCAAACCTCTCTACCTTTAATTTCACACCTACGAAATTACAGTTAAATTCGACCCTTAGTCCCTTAAGGGTCGAGCGATGGCAGCTAGTAGCTGCTTGCAGACGACGTATATAAGAGAGTCTGCACCCATTTATCTCCGTCTCTATTCCATGCATTCTTCATAATCTTACCCTTTCCATTATACTCGTACACATATCCCTATGAAGAGATAGAAAGCTTGAAGGGGTGGCCGACGACAGGGTGACGTAGGCTAGCTACGTACGATACACTCGGCGCTACCGCTGTCGGGTTCTAGACCCGAACTTTATACAGAAGTGGTCTGACGTAAGGAGACTGCCTGCAACACGGCGAAGACTTGAAGATTTGATGGACGTCTGAGGTGGGTGGCAGGTTATTGTAGCTCATTACCTTGTGACCTTTACACGTGCAATTATGTGCTCGATCATAGAAGTACAAAATTCTCCGCTTACCTCTTAAGAACTTTCTAACGGAGGTATCGAAGTCTAACAACTCTTATTTCCCAAGTGTGTTTTACCTTCATCCCGAGTAGGGCAACATGGGGCAGCGGGCTCCCCACTTTTTTAAACTAAATTTTTGATGAAGTTTTAATTGAAACGAGGTGGTTCTTTGTTTTGTTTAAAGGTACAACTAATGAGGAATGTAGGACGTGAATTAGACGCCTATAGAGTTATTCAATTTTTAATGAAACACTATTTTGTAAAAAGTGTCAAAATGGGCCCCTTGCCCCACCCCTGGGGCAATGGGCCCATGGGCTTGGGGCAAGGCGCCCACCCTTGGTTCCTTAACAACAATTGCATATTTTTCGTTTAAAAATGATAAAACAACGCTTTACAGTTAAAGTAAGAAAAATATAATAAAAAATATGACATTCATTCATTTATTAACAACTCAAAAAATCATATCCTTAACTTGAAAAAGATATACTCTTGGCTTCAAAAATCTATTACTGACGTGAAGAAAAATATTTCATTGACATAAAAATATATATCCTTGACTCGAAAAATATATCCTTGCGATAAAAAATTCGTCCTTGACATGAAAAAATGTATCCTTGACTAGAAAAAATATATTTAGTTGATCAGAAAAAAACTTCGTTCCAGTTTCATCCATAATCCAGATATTATGTGTAGAGAATTCGTACCTAATCGTGGTTTCAGCCAACACCATAAAAATTCATCAACTTTTGGCTCATTGGTGTTGACTGAAATCAACTTTTGGCAAGGCAAGAGTCAATAACTCGATAAGGGGTCATAAATACCCATAACTAGAAACTAAACCTGCTGCCTTGAGGCGGCAAATCAAAAAATCATGCAATATAAAGTGTAATTTGTAGTTCAAAAAGCTAGTCATCGTTTTGAAAAGGTCATTGAGACAAATCTAATTATGTATAACACAAGACTTCACCATGGGCGCTTTGCCCCGTGACACGCGTGGGCCCGTTGCCCCACTAGGTATCATTTCAATTTATATCGTGTCAACATTTTATTTTGAAAGCTAATTGTCTAAACTTGATCTCAAAATTATCCCTATAAATATTACTTTCAAAATATAATTCACAGTAATTTCAAAAGCTTCATCTACAGAAATCGAAAATAGTTTTATTTAGCAGCAAAAAATTTTTATCTGGGCTAAAACAGTTATTCACAAATAACTTAATAACGCAAACTCTTAGAAAAACATAAATCCGTACACTTCATCCCAGTGAAACTGTCGACCGGCGGTAGAGAACACGGACCAATATCTGCCATACTTAGCGAGAAACCCGCTATGGGCCCATGACCCGCAGTGGGCTCGCTGCCCCATATTACCCTATGCAACGCCCTCTCGCCCTCGACTTGAATAACGGCGTGGCTAAAGACAAGGCTGAAGCGGTTAAAAATTAGTTTCATCCAAGTTTTATTATAAAGTTCTATATCACGAAATAAGATTTTTAGTTGAAAACCAAGAGACCTTTTGCAACTTATCATGCACCCCTTGGCTGATTGAGCTCGTCCTTATCACCATGAGTCAGACTCTCAAGATACCGATTATAACACGTAGCGACTAACGTGTACCTCACGTACAATATTCTCGGCACTGCGGACGGTCTGCAAGATTTTACAGGTACGCAGTGAGCTTAAATATCTTGGAAAGTAATGAATGCAGCTCGATGGAATTTGGCACATGAATGATGTGCCAAATGATGAATGAATAAGATGATGATTGTTATAAGACTGTGATGTTTAGGTCGTGATTATTGCTTTCATTTCGACTTTATTTGCAATATTTCCCACTAAGCTACGTTTGAGAAGTTATGCGAAACTTTACGAATGATAGGAGGTTGCGAAACTTGAGTCACGCACAACTTTTGACTGAAGTGATTGGAAATAAATGATTGTATATTACAACAGAGTATTGGGCAAGTGTTTCGCTATTCCTTCTTAATTACAATGTATACAAATTATGTGCCCGTTTTATTCGTGAACTGATTTCAGATGTGCATTAATTTTTCTCTAAAGTCAATGATACATGGTTTACCCCGTAATTTAATTAGCCGCACTTAAATGGGATCGACGTAATTCAATGTTATAATTAAATAAGAGTATATTTAGTAATATTCAGGCTGTTTTTCATTTTTCTATCGTGGTCCAAAAGCTATAAACATTTCCAATTCTAATTACGACAATTACGACATTATCATTATTGGTGGGTGATTTAAGTGCACTAAGAGTAATCGCAGCGGCGAAAAGCGAAGCGTGCACGGCAGTTTTTAATATTCTGGAACTTGATGATTTTTTTTAATAAAAAAACGGAGAAAATTATGCGTTTAGTAGCACGAGTGTTACCTGCTGACTAAGTCCAACATTTATAATAAAAAATTTAGATATAGTCTGATGTCTGCACCTCTCCCTTCACTCGAGCTTACCATCAAACAGGCAGGGAATTTCAAAATTTATCGTTTAGTGCTTTGATTCACCAACGACGTGACCTCGTGTAGACGAGGTTTGCACATTTTCGTTGCCGTGTGAGACACCACGGAGGGATAATTGTTTTACTTGGTCTCTTCATTTGTGATAATCCTTAATTATGTGTCGATAAAGTGGAGTTTGTTATTGGAATTTGGAATAGTAATATTTATATTGGTGTATTATGTACATCTGTCAAGTTTGCGTTATGTTCTCTGTTTTGTTTAGTTCATTAAAAGTTTCTTACTATGCTTTTATTAACGCATTTGCAGAAAAGCTCCGAGCCTGAGACTTGATCACGGTTTAACAGACAATGTCTAGGAAGAAACACGGTTTAGATATATATACGTATATATTTTTTTAATTCGAAGTTCTGTCCATTAATACTTTCAGTTATAACCTTTTTGTCATCATTACATGAAATTGTTGGCCGTACGATCAGATGAGATGAATTGGAGTGTCCCAGTGACCGCAACAATTTCTTTGCTGAAGATAGCCAATATCAAAAGGCTGATGCATCGAATAAAATTAACGTTATTATTGTGTTATAAATATATTTTTTATATGACATGCATAGAAGGGATTTTTAAGCTGGAAGGCGTCTGACTATGGCGGAAAGACGGCGTCCGCAGGCTGGTGATTGCATTCGGACACGGTTCTGGAAGAAAAATGTATTAATATTTATTATTATATTACTTTATCCGATGCAATAGCGGTTGAAGTTATTAGTAGATAAATTTCAGGTATGGAAGTTTTGACATTAAAAATTTTTCCGAATTTTCAACAGTTTTATGTGACATTTACGAACAAAGAGATTCGACAATAAGCCATTCATACAAGACTTCAACACTATAACTTAGCAGCCATCGCCGTACTAGGTGTGAAAGGAGACGCTATAATACCCCTAATCAAGGCAGCGTAGCATAATAAACGATCGCTATCATGCTCGTAAATAACACGTTTTGTTCGCAGCGAGCAGCTCCAGGGATTATTGTAAGCCGCGACCTGATGAGACGAATTTATTGATTGATTGTGTATATATGTAACATCGATGTAAGCTACAGTAATGTGAACCTGAGCTTACATAATCCAGCGTGCGGTGCGATCAAGAAGGTTCCTCATTAACTAGCATGAAAAAGCATTCATCACAGATGTTAGAAAGCATACATCACAGCTCACGTGAAACATTCATCACTGCTCACATGAGGGATTTAAAAATGCTGATTGTCTTGATGTAGGGTGTAATCTTTAACATTTGTATATTGGATTATTGTGAGTTCGCCTGTCTCACGCTAGCCTTGTATCTTATGATTCTGGTAAATAAAGTATATCCTCATTAATGAATTATGTTTTGTCATATTTTCTCGTGTTTTAATTTAGCGGATTTCTCGCTGTGACTATGTGTTGTCAGTCAGTGGCGGGTTGATCCGGGAGTCTTTTAGCGGTGTTACACGTGTGCGGACCTTTTAGCCAAGTTATGCTGGTCGTGCCGCCCGAACACTCGTTATCTGTGTAACTCTGCTTGTTCTCTGAATAAAGCCTCTTAACTGTTATTTGTGCCACGTTTCATTGAACCAACGGAACGAACGACCCGACAGCAGTCTTGTGTGTGAAGAGTACTCCTGTAGTTTTGAGTACCTAATACATACATTCAAAACTACACACGGCGACTTACATATATTTCCATGTTAGATGAAATTATCCTAAGGAATCTGCTGCAAATCCTGGATGTAGATAAAATAAAACGGACATTTTGGTATCTATCTCGTGACTAGTGAGACCCTTTGATAAGTGCCGGGCGCACAGAGAAGTTCTATGATGCGCTAGTTCACTGAGACTTGAATATTAAATCAGTGATGATTGGAAGGCAAAGGTACTGCAAAACTGAAGAATGAAAGGAGCATAAAGTATATTATGAAATCATGTAAATACATAGATGTGATAAAAATGTAACATTGACTTCGAATAGGAGGATCTGAAATGCAAGGTAGATTTGCAGTGCAATTTCAGTACATATGACGCATCAGCGTCATATGTACTGAAGAGAAGAGAGCAATAAACAACATCCCTATTGTCGCGCTCGGGAGCAACCTCATGGTACCGCTTGGACATGAATTTCTTTTTTTGGGTACACCAGACCAGTCGGAAATCCATTAAGCGAAAATATATTGCGTGAAAATTCGAATTCAGCGTGCAGAATATTGTAAGTAGAACAAATACGAAAACCTCGATGTAAAAGTGTTTGAATCCCATTATTCTTAATTCGAAACGAGCAAAAGCTAAAAAAACTGGTACTGAGGCCTGTGAAAGTCGATTTTCGGAATACAGAAGTTTGAAAACGGCCATTAGATTTAGTAATATTGCAATCGAGGTAGGACAGGCTATTGTTAGATTCCAGTTCCATAGTAGTTTCGTATTTGTTCTACTTACAATATTCTGCACGCTGAATTCGAATTTTTACGCAATATATTTTCGCTTAATGGATTTCCGACTAATCTGGTGTTTACCCAAATAAAGAAATTCATGTCCAAGCGGTACCATGAGGTTGCTCCCGAGCTCGACAATAGAGATGTTGTTTATTGTTCTCTTCCATATTTCGGCCCTGCATCCGAAACTATGTCAAGAGAGCTAAAACTTTTGTTTTCTAAGTATTTCGCAAATGTTAATCTTCGTGTCATATTGGTCAACCATTTTAAAATCGGTTCTTTTTTTTAGGTACAAAGATACTCTCCCTATGCATATGCGAGCGTCCCTAGTTTATAAATATAGTTGTGCACGATGTGCATCTGCGTATGTCGGGATGACGTCTCGCAATCTTTATTCTAGGGTCGCAGAACATAGGGGCAGGAGTTGTAGAACTGGTAACTTACTGTCGCGCCC
>NW_025935567.1:0-37105 GCF_000764305.2 Hyalella azteca | reverse complement strand
CATATTACGCAGATTTGGCCTACCGGGCAATTGACTTCCAAAAGAGGCTGGTAAATAGAAGCAAAACACCCTACGTGGCCGACTTGCGTCTGATTCACCCCTAAGCCGGATATAGTTCCTCTAAAACGACCTTAATCGGCACGAAAATTTTGACAGGGATAATACGCGATGGATTCGATGGATAACTTTCGAATAGTGACTCAAACACGAATGCCACATCCAAATTCCATGACATTATCATCTGCCCTGCTTTAGATAACGCTAAAATCATAATTTTATTTATCATCGAACGCGATTTAACATCATTTTAATGAGGAATGTGTAATTTTATAAATCGAATATACATAGTTTCACGTAAAATCAATGGATTCGCTCTACTCATTATTTATTGTAGTACGTAAGCTATATTATGCCAGTCTGAGTCGCAGCACTGCCTCTTCAGTCGTTTGAATTAACCCACAAACCTTGATTTGTGTTTATTATATTTATTCAAACGTTTGAATAAACCCACAAACCACTTACCTTTAGTTCCAATCCGACGGAATTGATGCGGTGCGTGACCAAAGATGATACTGTTGTTGGAGCTGTCACCGTAGTGATCAGAACAGAAAGTTGAACTGTTAGAAGTTGTATTAATGATGGCAGGCCGCGCCATTAAGAATAGGTCGAGGAGGTCATGGAGCCGAGGTCACGAAGCTGCGTAAAAGAGTCCAGGCACTTCTAATGACCTCCAGAGATCTGAGGACCTTCAAGTGTTTCGAAGCGAGTTGAGCAAACTGAGGTATGTTATTATTTGCCTTGATGAGAATGTGGTAGAACTCATCTGTCGATACTGATAAGATGTAGTAGAGGCATCAGTCGTCAGCATGCAAATTGCTAAGGTGGTTTCGTTTATTAACAAACTGATGTTGAAAACTAATTCCGAATTCACAAGAGATGTTCACGTAACTGAGCCTCATGCCAAGATGGTTAAATTGCCAGCTATCAACTTGGCTATTTTCTGACTGATCAATCCTAATGTGGCATCAGTTTTGGGACCTGTCCAAAATCTCAATTCGCCACCACACCGATGTGTCGGATGTAATTATAAGTTCAATTATTTGTTATCGCATTTGCGAGGCGAAGCTTCCCAATCAACGGTCAGCTTTAATCACACAAGATCAAAATATCAAGAAGCAGTTAAACTCCACTGTCGGGCCTGTCAGCTGCCGCATCAGCTGAGGCACCGCATTTAGGATATAGTGATCGTTCTTTAGCCGATTGTGTTGTTTAACTATTGATTCCATAACCAAGAATTTGTAAAGGGCGCTTCCCAAATAAAAATTTAAGGTGGCGCATCGATGATTTTCAGTGGCTATAGGTGGAAATTATAGGTGGAGCACCGATGGCGCATCGATGCGGCATCGATGGCGTGTCCGGCCTATGTTCCACCTATCACCTGCCGATGGCCACCCTNTCTACCATCGCCACCTACAATCATCGAAGCGCCACCTTTAATTTTATTTGGGTTGTGGCGTTTCAGTTCATAATTTTATTTACAAAGCAAGTTAGCAAGGTTTATACAGCTATGTACAAATTGGTGTAACGGAAGTTCATCTAGGACTAAAGCTTCTTGTTTAAATCGTTCGGAACACTGGATACGTAAAGAATAGCGTATCAGGATGCAATAGGAATCTCTGTATTCTGCGCCACGTGTCTCTTCCAACTGACTCTCCGGCTCTCCTTCCAACAACCTACAGTTTCCGCTCTCTAATTTGACCTTAAAATGCAAGTCCAGATATTTCAACCTGATAAAGCATGTGAAAAATGCCTTTTCCTACATTGCTCCCCTCCAAGTGTCGGATACGACACTTAACAATCAACACAGAACATGATATGACATTACATTTAAGCAACGTACCTGACTATTAACCTATTATTTACAATCAACATACATACGCATCATCCGATAAACAGTTCAATATTTTACATGTATGCTAACATTACCATATACGTTACTTAGACGCGTATTTTCTATGAGCATCATTAATTAAACATCCAAATGTCGAACAATATTGCAAATATATAGTTAATGAATTTTTCCGGTCTATTTACGCTTGCTACTGATACTTTTCGGTCTAATTCCTCTCATCAGCGGTTACACAAGATTATCTATACAGAAAGAATATTACAGGCACTGTCGTATAATTTTTACACGTTAAATATTAGCTACTAAGTCGATTGCTGCCGTTTACGATACTCTAAAGTTTCTTTTTGGACGTTTGGTAACTCTGGTACAGCACCTCTTGAGCCCAAGGCTCAAGAGGTGCTGGTAGTTCAGGGAGTATGTCGGATGCTTCACTGCGCCACAGCGTATCTGAGACCCCTGTCGCACTACCTGTACTCATCCTACGCAATGTCTCAAACCGCTTCTCTCAACTTCGTCGCCTCATCTCCGCTATTAGTCTCCTCGATTCTCCCACCAAATTCTTTAACTCTCTCAAAGCTGTACACGGCGGGGAAACTGGTGTGTCGGTTGCTCTTGGTCGAACCTGGTTGTTCATCGTCGCGTCATCGTCAGGCTCGGTTGTCAATGTATCTACTATCTCAGCCTGAGCTACATCACGGTCCTGTACATTCTCAGTTAACTTATCCGTGCTTATATTTCCCATGATACCTGCACTACTACTGGCTGATATGTTACCCTGTTGAGCAGCTTCATTACCTAATTCAGTATTCGAACCACCACTAATGCGTACCTCTCTACCGCTACCATTACAATCTTTATTTCCACTACTTTCACCGTGAACGGATGCAACTGCTTCAACTAACTCGATCGTCTATTAACTGTGCTTTGCGTGCGGACAAATTTTCCAATGTTTGCAGTGTATTTTATGACCGATTCGTTCACCATATATAAGAAAAATTTCTAAATCTTCAAACCTCTCAACAATAGTTTGGTGAGCATTAATTGGAGTCGAACTCGTGACACCGTCAATCACCTGATGTCTCTCTACATCATCCGCATCATCTGTATACCTTAAAGTTTTCCTAATGCGCCAAGGTTATAATTTCTGAATTCTTCTCTTATCATTATTCTTACTCTCGCTTCTCCCCGATTTATTAGTATTACTACCTCCACTATCATAAAAGTTACTATCGCCACTGTCAGGACTAAAAGAACTATCACTGCTATCAGAACTATCACTACTGTTAGAACTATCACTAGTGTCAGAACTATCATTACTGTTAGAACTATCACTACTACTGTCTCCAAAATAAGGAATGAGGCTAGTTTGCAGTGTCTCCCTATCTTCTAAATTTCTCCTATCATCCTCTGCATCTCTATCTATCGAAACATCAGATACGCCTGTCATTTCAAAATACTTTCTCAAACATATTGGCCGATCATTCCATGCCTTTAATTGCGCATGATGCACCTTATGAATTTTTGTAACTTCATCTTCTATTTCATATGTAACTCCGTTCGATTGTCTCTTAATTATTCTACAAGGACCTCAAATTTAGGCTCTAGCTTGAACTTAATCGCGGGAGCGTAGCACTGTGGCGAGGCTGTCGGCATTAAGAGGAAATTGTTCTTAATCTGATTACTTACTCTATTTATTCTATGTGCTACTTTCTGCCCTATACTATACGAACTAAAATTTCTGTGCCCTTCCATCCAAGTATTCACAGTTTGCGCGCTGACTGGCAGTGCACCTCTCATTGCATGCGTCTTGCTTAGCAAAAACTGCCCCGGGCTATCGCGTATCTGTGTGTGAAAAGTATTATTATACGTGAGCAGCACTTTACTAATTTTGCTATCCCAGTCCAACTTATCATCATTAACATACGTCTTTCAGCATCTGAATTACAGTTTGATTACTTCGCTCTGCGCAGCCGTTTGATGCAGCCTTGTAGCGCGTCGAATAAATGTGTAATATTGAATGACTCTAGGGCATCGTTAAATTCTTTCACCCTAAACTAGGGGCCATTGTCTGTCAAAATTCTAGTCGGGGCTCTTAACATACTCGGCAAAACTCTGTCGCATAGTGCGGCTGCTACGGTTTCCGCAGTCTTATTCTAAATTGGCACAACAACTAAAAACTTAGAGAAATGGTCAATCGCAACTAATAATGCTACATTACCTCTACGCGAACGAGAAAATTGCAACAGGTCCAGAGCGACCTGATCGAATGGGTGTGAGGCTTCGATTTTAAGCGTTGGCGGTTCTGCTCGCTGCGGCGACGTTTTTATTAAGCTGACAATGTACGCAACTCACGCACACGTCGCGGACAATCCATTCTATAGCGGGATGCCAGAAATGTTGTTCCGCGGCTTTCAGTATTTTCCTGCTACCTACATGCGCTAACTGCGTATGTATCGTATAAACAATATTGACCATTAACATAAATGGCATAACTGGCAAAATGTAATTTTTCAAGTATTTAACTATTACATAGAAACGAGCTTTAACAAAGATTTATGTCTTTTAAATTGATTTATGCTTGCTCTCTGTCACTCGCGTACATGTACATTATTCATCACCCTTTGTTTCAAGCACCGTGATACAAAATCATTACCTTGTACATCCTAATACCAGAATGTGACAGTAAAAATTTAACTTCAAGTACATCATGGTCAACATCAGAAAAATTACTATTAGATGCATATTCGTCTTTGCTGTCATTCTCAGTTTTATCTAAATATGGTAACACAATAACACTAAAAAAATTGCTTGCAAAGTTTACACACAGGGAATGTTCTACGTCGCTACTTAGTACAAATTTATGTCTCATTACAGACAGATCACTTTCGAATTCCAGATGCAAATCACTGTAATTTACTGCAACTGCGTTTATGCTCAGAAAATTAGCTCCTAGTAAACAGCAACATGGTAGCCCTTGATCATTTACAACTGCAAATAGTACTGTAACATTTATTTTAAATCCATTTTAGCCACATCTAAATGTAATATATTGAACTGTTTATCGTATGATATATATATATATATATTTATAAATTGCACTTTACCGGACTATGATTATTTCTGACCCAATGACCTAAGTAAAGTTGTAAAAAAAGTAAAAAAAAACTAACCTGGCTGGACCTAACCTTAGTAGAAAGGTGTCAAACTATGTAAAGAAGGGTTTTATACACACCTAACCCTAACTCTAACCCTAACCTAGCGAGGTTGGCGTTTTTTAGAATGTCCGGTAGAGTAGTTCATTTATTTTCGTGTCCGGTTTTTAAGTACAAACTAATTGTAAGATACATAACCGGACTCGACTTTGTCCGGTTTTCTAACCTCTGTCCGGTAATGTTACCAATCTTGTCCGGTAATTGTTCGTATCCGACACTTGGAGGGGAGCAATGTAAGAAAAGGCATTTTTCACATGCCTTATCAGATTGAAATATCCGGACTTGCATTTTAAGGTCAAATTAGAAAGCGGAAACTGTAGGTTGTTGGAAGGAGAGCCGGAGAGTCAGTTGGAAGAGACACGTGGCGCAGAATACAGAGATTCCTATTGCATCCTGATACGCTATTCTTTACGTATCCAGTGTTCCGAACGATTTAAACAAGAAGCTTTAGTCCCAGATGAACTTCCGTTACACCAATTTGTACCTAGCTGTATAAACCTTGTTAACTTGCTTTGTGAATAAATATATGAACTGAAACGCCTACAAGTTCCTTTTATAAATCCAGTGTTATCGAATCAATAGGGAAACAACGTAATCAGCTTACGAACGATCACTATAGTCTTTTATGCGGTGCCTCAGCACGCACCGGAGCCAATTGCTCCTTATGGGCAACTTAATTGAGTTCTAAAAACAAAGAAAAACAAACTTGAGATGTGGCAATGAATTAGTTAACCCGAGTTAATCCTATCAAAATCATCACGAACAATTCATGAAAGTCACTGCTCAAATTTATATATCACAAACACAGATCTACAAATCTCAAAAAAAAATTATAAATGTCAGTGTTGCGGACTATTCAGTGCTTTTCAGCGCAACTGTTATCTATGGCAGGATTAATTGAATACGCGTGCATCCATGGGTTCATTTGTGCTGTATATTCCCAGAAGATACGGTTTCTGGAAAGAAACCGGCACAAATACAAAATTTATTCAAAGAAAAAATGTTACTGAATTTATAAATAATATTCGAAAATATTCAAGTAAATTACAAAGGCTTTCTAAACAGACCACAGAATTAAGCTACTACCCTAAGACAAATGTTGCGTTCATAACAGTCAGAACCCAAATTTATAAATCTCACAACACAAATCTGTAAATCATACAACACAAATCTATCAATCTCACAACACAAATCAATAAATCTCACAACACAAATCAATAAATCTCACAACACATACCTATAAATCTCGCAACAGAAATTTATAAATAATAAAACACGAATTTATAAATCTCGTAACACAAATCTATGAATTTCACAACCAAAATCGATCTATATCACAACACAAATTTATAAATCTCACACCGCAAACTTGTAAATCTCACAACACAAATCTATAAATTTCAAAATAAAAATCCATAAATCTCGCAACACAAATTTATAAATCTCACACCGCTAACTTATAAATCTCTCAACACAAATCTATGAGTCTCACAACACAAATCTATAAATCTCACAACACAATTCTATAAATCTCAAAATAAAAATCTATAAATCTCACAACACAAATCTACAGGGCTCACAACACAAATCTACAAATCTCACAACACATATCCATCAGTTTCACAACACAAATATATAAATCTCACAACGAAAATCTATAAATCTCACAACACAAATCTAAAAATCTTACAACAAAAATTTGTAAATCTCACAACACAAATCTGTAAATCTCAAAACATAAATTTTTAAATCTCACGACCTAATCTATAAATCTCAAAGCATAAATTAATAAATCTCGCAACACATGTATAGATCTCACGACACAAATCTATAAGTCTATCAATCTCACAACATAAATCTCAACAAAAATCTATAAATCTCAACACAAATTTATAACTCTCACAACACGAATTTACAGCAACACTATCACAGATGAGCAGATTTTTCTGTTCTTCCTCCAACTCTAAAATAGAAAACATGTATCTATATGCCGAATGAAGTTTCCTGTGGTTATTTGCCTCATTTGCATTAACGACGTAAATGCCAGTCATTTTTTGAGGCCGCACGCAACCTGAAAAATTATTAATAAGTTTTTAACTGTGGTAAAATAATTGTGGTGGATACCTTGATCGACATTGAGGCTCCTCATACGAGCTGATGCGCCAATAGTGATGTGCCAGCCCATATGATAAGACTGATAACAATGACTTATTTGTATGCTATTCCAGGAATTGTAATTCTTCATATTCTAGAATGTTAGTCGCTAATGAAAAACTGTTCTATTGTATTTTAGTAATATTGCAACGCATTGTAAGTCTCACGTATAGAATCTAATATAATTATTTTATCGTGACCTGCAAAACAAGATAATCCCATGAATAATGCAAACAAAGAATGAACATGGAGCTTAATTTGGTGCATCAACATAAGACTGAAAGTTTATTTGATAGAATTTTTTGAGCTGATTTTTTTGTCTCTCTACGCTAATTAGGTCTTACAACGCTAATTAGGTCTTACAACGCTAATTAGGACTTACGACGCTAATTAGGTCTTACAACGCTAATTAGGACTTACGACGCTAATTAGGTCTTACGACGCTAATTAGGTCTTACAGCGCTAATTAGGTCTTACAACGCTAATTAGGTCTTACAGCGCTAATTAGGTCTTACAACGCTAATTAGGTCTTACAACGCTTATCAGGTCTTACAGCGCTAATTAGGTCTCTTGACGCTTTCTGCCAGAGAATTATTCTCTTGCCTTAAATTATTAAACCGAATAAAAAGTGTGCGTAAAATGTGTATATATACTAAAACGGACTACATGAAAAATAAAATCTGCATAGTTATTAAAAGTGACTATAAACAAAATAAAATGCCTATAATTACCAAAACTGACTATATACAGAATAAAATGCGTATAATTACCAAGACTGCCTGCATACAAAATAATAAGTGTGTATAGTTGCTAAAACGGATTCGAAATTTATTTTTATCTCCTAGATTTTTACTACTTCTCAATCACTTGCTTATGATTTTAAAAATTTATAATTTTTCTTGAATGAGACTAGTTTTGACTATAGATTCTAGAACATTAAATTTTTCATCAAGTTCGGACCTCTTACCTAAATTCATAGCCATCTCAAAAAGTTTTAAAAGTTATATATACGGAAGTCAACTTTTGATTAAAATATTTTCCTATTTTCACGGATGGGTAAAAAAGTTGTAATTTAACGCTCAATTTCACCTGCACTACCATTACAACTATTTATCAATATTTTCTTACTTACTTGCAAAATAGTGAGAAACTGCGTCAGCTGCTTAAAAGTAGAAGCTCGTATCCTTGCGAGGAAAATTTTTTAGAACAATTCCTAAATTCAATCTTTTAAATATATGATAAAATAAAATCAAGTCAGTAGTATTCTAATCGTCTAAACATTTTATGAATTGATAAGACACGTCATATATGCATTCTAAATTATTTTATTAGAGGTAATTTGTTTACGAGTTTTTTCGACGATAGTCTGGTACGTCTCAAACCTTATCAACATGTCAAGATATGTCAAATACTTAATGCGATGTAATTCCTTACCGGGCTCAAAAAATATCCTTCTGTATGTCTTGAGGTCACGATTAGCCATTTTAGAATTGGTTATATATTTGTTAGGTAATGGTAACATGTTTTTGACTTAATAGTGATATTTTTATGAGTTAATGCCAATATGGTAATGGAATAATTATGAATTAATCATAAAATGTTAACTACTTAGTGGTAATAAGCTTACGAGTTAGTAGTGTAAAGGTTTTCGATTGAAGAATGCTCTATTGTTCAAATATTAGGCTATTGCGGATTATGAAAGAATAGTGAACACTTTTTATGAAATGAAGAATTGCAATAATCTTTTAGAGAACGTTTGTATCCCATTAAAGTGAAACATATTTCAGTAAACGGTAGTTGGAGCGTTTTCCGTTTATCAAGTTCAATTAAAGTGAATCTCTATTACGTTTCTTATCTATAGAAAACTGTCTACGCGATTGTGGTGAAATGTAGCTTTTTATTATAACAGATGGTTTTGCTGATAATTGAATGTAAGGGCTACCATTATATCCACTACAATAGATTTAGGGTCATAAGTAATGAAGCTGTTTTTTTGTACGGCGCTGTTCCGAATTCAGAAGTTTTTTCAATTATTATTGTTTCTTCATTCATTTAAACAATGGAAAATTAGCATTGACTGTGGAGACACTGTTTCAGCTTAATTGGAATGAATAACGGTACACTCAATAAAGTCACGGTATTATATCCAAGCATACCGTATTCTCAATAAAGTCACGGTATAATATCCATGCATACCGTATTCTCAATAAAGTCACGGTATAATATCCATGCATACCGTACTTTCTAATAAAGCCACTATATTTGCATTATAAACAGTACAGAAATAAATATAATTAAATTCATATTTTCTGTTTGCATGATTCGTCCAAGATAACATTTGAGGTTTTTATGAATAATAAGCTGTCAGAAACAGCTCAGATATTGAATTCAATAAAGTTTGCCGAAGCTTTTGCTCTCAAAGATAAGACTCTAACTATTAACTTTGGCTTCGTAGACATTTCTTAGAAGTCATATAATCTCTGATAAACTGTCTCTGATATAAAAAATGCGGTATTCAGAAATTGTGTCTATAAGTCTTCAGAGTATACCAGCTGCACACACGAAATCGTCATAACAATTGAAGAATATCCTTTTGTCGTTTTGATATTAACTGTACAGAAACTATGGCGTTTATGGAGTGCTTCTGGCACTGAAATAAGTCTCTGCCAAACATTCACGGAAATGTTAGGTCCAGACGATTAAATTCAGCCTCATATATGAACATCTTATAGCGCAAACTCTGTACAGATTAACTTTCAACACATGGCAGAAGACAGAAAAGCCATTGCAGCCGCAGAATTTAAATTATCATCGTCAGATTTAACTACTGAAATATTTCCAACTACTGAATACTACTGCTAAATCAGTTATTTGCAAGTAACTTATCAACGCAAACTCTTGGCAAAACGTAAATCCGTACACTTGATCCCAGTGAAACTGTCGACCGGCAGTAGAGAACACGGACCAATATCTGCCATACTTAGCGAGAAACCCGCTATGGGCCGTGACCCGCAGTGGTCCCTTTACCCCCATGTTACCCTATGCATTATCTAGAAGTTTGAGATTATCATTACGAGATAAATTTAAAATATATACGAGATAAATACAGATAATACATTACGAGATAAATAGTAATATAAATAAATTTTAAACTACTAAAAGTACGAGATTATCATTCAATATCCAGTATGAAATCTGGCGACATACAAGCAGGCAGTATAGGCTGCCTAAGCCATAAAAAACGACAGAAATACAATTTATCATCTTTTTAATTGCAGAAGGTAAGATAAATCGTCCAAGATCGAATTTAGATAAGATATTTTGGTTATAACCTCAGAGTATTTTTCGTCCATTGGTAGCCACCTCGCCCGAAGTGCTCGTCGCTGATTGTCTGGCATCTACCAGGTATATTGTCACACGTTCTCCGTCAGCTTGAAGTCCTGATATTGGACTAGTCGTCAGAGGCTCCCGCAAATCTGAAAAATAAAAAAGAAGTCCTGATGTAAGAAGCTCCGCATTCGCTATCGGGCTTATCCTGCATGGACAAATTTTCAATAGCCACTTTATTTAAATCTAGCCAGGTAGGAAACAATGGAAAGGGAAGTAACTCAGTCTTCGTTTACCTCCTTTCTCTTCTTGTAAAACTCCGGGATAAAATTCTGCTCATCAATACAAATGAAAACACAAATTCGAGGATTTATCTAACTGAAAATCTTAACGGGCAATAAACTAACAAACATCATGTATTACATACTTTTCGGCTCAAACCAATTTGATGGTGACAAATACAAATCCCTAGGAACTTACGCGAATGATGTACCTTAGTCTTTAAATTCGAAAGTGTTCGGGCGGGAAAACTTAAGGCTCTGATTGAGAACCGCGAGCCCTTAAGCAGGCTTGGCTGAATCCTTATAGGATTCTATCACTACGCATAATCATTATAACTCCGCTCGTAAACGAAATATCAATCTGAATTTTTCAAGTTTATTCAGCTATTTATTCATCATTTCACTACAGTGACGGAAAATTGGTAAATTTTGTATAGCATCAGTTATGATAGAGGAATAGGCCGTACATCGATGTTCACTATAAAATGCGACTTACCTAAATTTGTGAGACATAAAGAAGTAGTACTATTTATTCTCTATTGATCTGTATTAAAGACATACCAGAAACAACCATAATTTTGTAGAGGTTTTCTAACAAAAGAATTTTTCATTCCAACACACCCCCAAAATGAGAAGCATGTAGTGGATTTAAAATCCACTGGCAATTTAACAGGGACAATTTTCCTCTAACAGAGGCCAAGCTGAGAGTTTCGCTCTGATTCAAAGTACCCACAAAGTTGGTGCCGCAGTCTGATCTGATAATCTCGCAGGGCCCTCTAATGGCTAAAAACTCTTGAAGGCATTAACAGAAGTCGAGGTATCTAAAGAAGATAACATTTCGAGATGCACAGCCCTCACGGTAATTCAGCCATCTGCCGAGTCTCTGAAGTTGCTTTGAGTTTCTGGCACCTTAAACAAGCCTTAGTGAAGTGACACACCTGCTTTGCTCCTCGTTCAAGAAAGAATCCAGCATTTCTAATAGCGTTGGATAGCTAGCGATGGTCGGACATTAGCTGGTAGAACGTAACGGCAGTTACTGAGGTAGTGGGAGTTTGTAATGTACGCGAGAACAGTACTGGCGCTGGCGGCCAGTAAAACTTACAAATACTGACCGCCAGTATTTGGCGTGCTCTTCCCAGCCCCACCAGACAACATACACATCTCATCCTACTCAGACGACATCACAATTACATCAACACACACCTATGCAAACAACATGCTCCACACAAGTACAACCTTGCATCACTCAGCAAGAGGGCTCGGCAATAGAGTTCACCACTGCTATTGCTTGAAATTTCGCACACCTCAAAAATAGGCCCTTTACCAAAATTATTTGGGCAGAAATAAAAATATTTCGTAATTCACATGTTCCCCTCATGATGACCAAAATATTAGAGTGCATGAATAAAAGAGCCTCTCTCACCTGAACGAACGAAATCTTTACAAGATAAATGACTTTTCGGAGATTGCAGCTCCTTTAAGAAAAAAAATTAAGCAGAAGAACACAGATCTGTGCAAAGAGAGGAATTTACAACGGACAATCAATGAAATCTCCGCCGGAACTGACCAGGCAAGAGAACTTTGGACAATTCGCGCCAATGACTCAAAAATTTCTACCGCACCAACAAAAAATAAGAATTAATTTTTGGAAATAAATGCTATTGCTCGTAGCAGTCATTTTGAGAGCCTGGGACAGCAAAACCAACTTTATCGTAACTAAAGTTTATCGTGAACTAAACTGCCCAGTGGTTAAAGTTCAGAGTACCAAGTTTGACGCACTAGAGAGGCGCGGGTTCGATCCCAGCTCTGTGCGCCAGTTTCTGGTCAGAATCGGCAAGGAGGCCGGGCGGTTAAGCAAAGCAGAATCGTAGCAGCGAGTTGCGAGTTCCTCAAAATGCTGTGAATGTTCTGCGATGTTAGGAATCGGCGACAGGCCTACGGCCTAATAAACACTGAAACCGCTATTATTATTATTATTAAATGCTACTTATAAAAGTAAGTGTGCTCAGGCATAATGAGGAACTAAGTCAACTACAGGTTTTGAAAAAATAAATTCAGTATAAAAAAGTCCTAAGACATCCTTCAGCACTGAGAAGCAAATAAGAAAAAATTCGTGCCCTTCCACTAGAAGCACGCAGGTCTCCCGAGCACCTAACGACAGCTGAGCTTTGTGTCCAGAAGTGTCATTTGTGCGGCATTTGATTGATGCCTTGTTTTGCATCGTTGCAACGACGCTCAAAAATCATATTCCGATCAAAAGCATTCTAAAGATTTTCAATTGAAACTTTTTTCAAAATCATTAGTTCTTAACCGTTTATATTACGCATTATGAACGACTCTCATAGTTGCTTGTCATTTATCATATACTGTATATCATATTACTTTCTGTGTGATTAATTTCCTCTCCTTATTAACGTTTATTGCAATAGGTCTGATGTATATGGTCAAAGCATAGCAGGAATTTGAGCAATATTCATTGAACTTCTACTTAATTAAATGTAGCGACCAGGAAATTTAACGTAATTTTGTCGACCGCACACACGTGAAGCTAGTTGTCATAGTCGCCACTGAATCTGCGACTGAATAGTGCTAGGGACTAGAACACGAGAAGGTCACGACCAATTTGACGGTCATGGACTTTAATTCATAATTTCTTTGAAATTGCGACTTCACTGCAATGAAGTGAAAAACTGAGCTGAAGAAAATTCGTGAACGTATTTATAGGATTAAGTGATAGTCTTCAGAATTGAAGGACATATTAGTGGTTGTATTGAAGTTAGAAGGACCAAATTACATGATATCTCATGGGTCTATCCATTGACCCCTCAATAAAATCACAAGGAAGACGTTTTCACATACAATGAGTCCAATAAATTTATAAAAGAAGAAAACATGTGTAAAAGATTGCAATAAGCAAAAGATCCGAGTAGCTTATAGCAAGCATTTGCTGGTTGAAGTTTGCAATTTTGTATAAAATTATTGTTCACGTAATTGGATCGTAATTGAAGCTTGAGTATCGCGTCCCGGGAATTAATTCCTGGTAACTAAATTATAAATTAATTTTGTATTTTTGAAATTTGATGGGAGTTTACAGTCAAGAAAATCGAAGTGCGTGAAGATCCCTGTAGATGTTCCAGATAATTCAAGATCCTCTGATCAATGATCAAGCATCGCCGTTGCATCATATAGCTTCGTCACATGCAGTGCATTACAGGTCACGTCGTTTGAGCTTGGCATAATCATTATAAATAGAAAAATGTATGTACTCAGTAGCGCACAAGGTTTCGTCGTGATAAGTAGTGTGTCTTAGAGCAGGTAAGCTCTACAAATGTGACGCCGTGCAGTCGCTCGTTTAATGTAAGTAACTATTCATCCAATGAATGCAAACGCTTTTGAATTTTATGGTTCATCTTGTGGATAAAATTGTTGTGTCAGTGAATTCCTGAATCATCAAGAACTACGATCCATTTTCAATCAACCTAGCCGACTCATACCGCGCTTACGAAATAAAGTTGCTTTCGTCACAGCTGTGACTGGAATGACTTATCTGTACCAGAGTAAGTTGAGGTTAGTTGTCAGTTTCAAGAGTTTAGCGTGTAATAATACGATAAATTACTTTAATTTTTTTTATTCTAACCTCAGCGTCGAATGTCGAATAATTTTATGACTGGTCTGATATGTCGATTGATTGGAAACTACCTTCGACATAATCCTGGCCTATAAGAAGAAGATCAAAGAAGGTGCCGAGTGTTTAGTTCCCCAATTGTTGCAGTCCTAGACGATCTAGTGCAAAACTGTGTAATTTTAAATCAATTCACTCTCCTGGCTCATGGGAACATTTTTACCCATGCAAGGCCTTTAAAACGTTTCACAAGTCAACTTACAGGAAATAGGTGTTACAGCTGAAGGAGCACTGATCCAAGTAGTAATTATAAGAGAGCTGAAGCTTCTCAAAATATCAATGGAGTGAGATATTGAATCTTTAATTTGGCCAGATGTCGGTAAATGTTTTTTTAGATGAATAAACTAGGCGTGTTTAATTTATATCGAAATTATTTGCTTTTTTTCAGTGTTTTGAAGAAGTAAAATTGGTTCGTTGAAAAATAAAGAGGTTCGTTGTATAAAGTGGGATTTTCAACTGTGAGAAAACTCGAACCAGATAACCCTGTTTCGATCAAATAAATGTGTTCTCGCATATATGTAGTGACTAGCAGAAAATGAATAACGGTGGATATCCTCCTAATAAATACTTCCCCATGCTGTGCGATCAATCATCGTCGTATCCTCCTCGACTTCCTTATCCCTCCGGGCCTCCTTATTCATCCCAGCCTCCTTATCCCTCCGGGCCTCCTTATCCCTCCCAGCCTCCTTATCCCTCCGAGCCTCCTTATCCCTCCGGGCCTCCTTATCCCTCCCAGCCTCCTTATCCCTCCGGGCCTCCTTATCCCTCCGGGCCTCCTTATCCCTCCCAGCCTCCACCTGGCATCTTATCTTTTCCAGCTCCCCCTCTGCAGAGTATTCCAAACCTGGGGCCTGCTACCCCAATCCACAACAATTCCCCATGTACACTCCACACCCACAACAATCTAACTTCATTTCACCTGCGATTCCTCAACAAAGTTTCCCACTAAACCAGCACCAAGCTACAGTTCCTCCGCCCTACCCTAATTTTCCTCCTCACGACTCGATGTTTGTCTCAAGTAGACACGCGCCTCTGCCGTCAAGACCACCTTCACCAACTGTCCTGCAACCCATCATTGGTTTTGACTCTTCGATTCTGAGTGAGCAAATAAATAAGGAATTTTACTCGGTGCGTCATTATACGCTTGCCCTATAAGGTGGTTGCAGGATTATTTCCGTCATCCAACACCAGCGCAGGTTGCCTATCAGCCAACATTGAAATCTCTATCCATAGAATTATTGAGCAGTATGATCCAAGAAGAAAATATATGTATAGTTTTATAGCGAAGATCCAAATATTTGTTTTCTTATACCCCCAAACACTTTTATTTTTTTCCTCAAGTAGGGAGGCGATGAGATTTACCTATGTGCCTGTGCTTTATAAGCATAAAAGCATCCTTCTAAGTTTGTTTTTTCCGGGTTTGATTTGCCCAGGAATTCTCTCGGGTCTTGTTTCTTTGATAAGAGATGGTAGGTGGTGAAGAGGAAATAGGTTTGAGTTTAGCATCTTCATTCACATAGTGTCAATGTTTATTTATTACCTTTCTCACTTATGATTTTATTTACCAGTGTTGTACTACGTTTTAAAGACAAGCAAGCGCTCTAAGGGTATATTTTAAACTTTATTCGTTTTTAAAACTTTCTTACGTTGCTCCAGGAACAGTTCTCTGCTATATTCCCGTTGCCTTAAATATTTATAAAATGTTAGCACTGTTTTTATGAAATCTGGGACGTTGTTACAGTTCCTCTTATGCCTTAAAATTTCCCCCTTTCTGAAACCTCTCAAAAAGAAGCTTTGAGAGGCGTTTATATGTACCGAAATGTTTCGGTCTGTTGAAAAAAGGTTTTTGTGTCAAGCATGCGAGTCTTTCAATGTTTTCACCCATGCATAGCGTGAGATCCACGAAATTCAGCTCCTGGCTGCTCATTTTCACAATGAACTTGATTGATTTATGGATTTAATTCAGGTCCCCGAGAAATGAATGAAATTCAAGTTTACTTACTTCACTCACGATCCGAATTTCATCTCTATATCTCGTGTACAGAATGAGTCCTGGTATCCTATCAAGAAAACGGATCTCCTACGAGTTTATAAAAATTTCGGAATTTCCGGCGAATAGATCCCAGAGATATATCTTATAGAATGTGGCATGTTTCGTGAGGTTGCTTACTTAATACATGTAAAGCAAAGGCCCGGTTGTAAATCGGATGGCCTCGACACTTGAGCAAAAACTAAAAGTGTTTAGAGGTAAAAGTAACCCAATATTTGTATCTTCACCAAAAAAAATATACTTGTATTTTCTTATAGGGTCATACTGCTCAAAATTCTAAAGAATATTTTGAACGAACAGCTACCAGTTTCTTGGTGTGTGCTCTCTTACAAACCAAAATGAGAAAAGTTATCCAGCAAGCGACTTGGCTGGATTGTTTATTCGTTCAGTTATTCTTTAATTTTTCCCGAGATCGTCAGTCTCGATAATTTTATCAACATGAAATTTTAAGCTAATATTTTAAATTGTATCCACTTTACCATTGATATGTACCTACTATTGTCATTTCCAAAATTCAATTTCAAGTGCTGTAAATCTTTCACCAGCAAGCGTCGCAATCTATAAAAATGTCATTCGGAAACCTGCTTTTTGATCTCCCGGCGCCAGCAAGAAATTTGGTTCGACTCATTGAAAAAACGAACAAGAAGATTATTAATAAAAAGCCTGCTCTGGTCTTCAATCAAACTTACATAAAATAGAAGCTTCTGCCGAACTACACCAATATATATAACCGTACATGAGGTTTGTTTTAAGTGCATTGAGAGCAAATAGTATGTCTGGTATCGTTAACTGAATTATTATTCTAGAGTCACATTTTAGCCAATCTTCAGCCAGCCATTTTATCTGTCACGCAAAGCCTTTCATCGCCGACTTATTTTCACGGTTGGGACGTCAGCGAGGACATCGCAGTCTGACAGCGTCGTGTGGAACGGCGTGCACCAGCTCACCGCCCGGGGCGTCCTGAGTTCGTTGATGCTGGATAGCGATAGTAGCGATGAAAGCGATGATAGTTGGGAATCTGTCGATAGCGACGATAGCGATGACAGCGACGATAAAAAAATCAACGAGATCCCTAAAGGGCAGACGTATTCCGTAACTACCCTTGGACCATACCAAGATGAGTCCGCAAAAATTTTATCTTTGCTGAGGTCCCACATTCCAAGCTGTAACCCCATCACCATCACTAAAATCCATAACCCTTACCTAAAAAAAGCATTTTATAACAACAAGGCTAAACTAGAGAATCGATTCCCGGATGTCCAGTACAAGGATGAGCGGCTCTTCCACGGGACAGACTCCGCCAACATTAAACCAATTCTAGAAGATAATTTTGATTGGAGACTTCATGGAACTAATGTTGGACAACTTTATGGACAGGGCGCGTATTTCTCCAACAAGTATGTTGATTTCTGTCGTTTGGTGTTACACCAGAATTTTTAGAATTCAAACCATTTCTAATGAAATTAGTCTTTATATAAGACGAATGTCATCAAAACCACACTTCTTGAGGTCCAGAGAACCATGATGTCATAAATTTTCAAAACCTCTGCACTGCTCTGGCTCGAGTCTGGGCGTATAGATCATAGTTCCTTCAAATAACATAGAACTTTTGTGCTCAGTTTGTAACAATACATATGTGAACTCCTGCAAATTTTTAGTGATCGAGCCTGATACTCGATAAAATGTTCCTGCATATGATGATATGAAGAATAACCTCTGTTTGATTTGATCTTACTATTTGCAATGTTTCGTATCTAATTATACTTTTAAATTAGCATTATTCGCGAATGATTGATGTGTAAAGTTTCATATGCCTTTAAGGATCTAATTAGAAATTAATTCTATGACAACAGCGCCGCAATGTCTCGCCAGTACGGTAATGCCATCTTCATCTGCAAGGTCCTGGTGGGCCTCACCGCGCTTGGCGACAAGAAAACTGACAGACCTCCTAAAGACAAGTTCGTCCCTCCCACGTAGCGGCGAACAAGACCTTATATTGACGATCTTAGCGTTAAATTTAGTATCATGAGCGCGAAGGCATGTAAGATACTCAACTGATGTGTACCATCGCAAATCATGTGTGTGGTGATGGTATGCAGGATACACTTCTGATGTTTGCCTAAAATAAGACTCTGTTTTTTACAGATCCAACCGTCCTACTGACACCACGGTTGACAATCCGGCCAAACCCACTATATATTCGTCAAGTATGATGAGCAACACTACTACCCTGAGTACTACGCACTATTTTGAGGTAGAAACTGTTTACTATTGTTTACTTTAAATACCTTTTATTTGCATTTTATGTATTTGTATGTATGTCTTTAATTCTGATTGTTCATAATGTATGTATGTTCTGATAATGTATGTTCAGTTCAAAATTTATTAGGTAATTCTTACGTTTATTTCGGAAGGCATATGTCCTGTTCATTCTCTAACATGTTTTCCTTCGCTAGAATCAACTCACACTCACGTGTTACTTATGTACGCAGACGTGCGTCGATGCAGAACTTGGATGTATAATTCCAGAGTAGTTGCTGCCATATATCCTTACAAAGTAACATTGTAGTGGACAATCATTCGATAGTTAAAAGTTAGACTTTTTCATTATCAAGTTGCTCTATTAAACTAATTTTTCTTAACTTATGCCCTCCTCTGAGCACGAATCAAAGAATTTGTAAATTATGAGTAACCTGTCTTTATGGAATTAAGTATTGAGTTTAGTATTAGAATAGAGGATGAGTGAGCTTGAGCCGTAACAGAGGACAGACGTGTGCGTTCTGCCACGGAATGTAGAGAGGCAGAGGCGGAGAAAAGAAGGCGGCCAGATAGCGGCCGCCTCCAGGAATATGGATAGGAGGAGGCTGAAACATCTAAAATAGAAAATAGAAGACGCTGAACGACAGTTGCAGGACTCACACGAAGGTGAACAAGTTGCAGAGGCACGTGCAGTGGCTGCAATTTGCGAGAATACCAAATATTTCTACAAATATGCCCAGTCAAGGGCCAAAATCAGAGCATCAGTGGGGCCTCAAAAGAAATAACGATGTCCTTATTGGAAACGACCAGGGCATGTGCGAACTGCTAGGAGCGTAGTTTGAAAAAGTATTCAGCAAACCTCGATACTCAAGACAGGAGAACGAAATTGAACGAGTCATTCAAAAACTACCAGGGGGCGGGTGCTGATGAATATTGAGTTTGAAACACCGGATCTAGAGAGGAGTATCCAAGAATTATCGGCTTAATCGGCTCCCCGGCTAGATGGGGTCCCTGCAGTGTTACTGAAAAAATGTGTCGGAGCACTAAAAGTCCCTCTGACTTTTCTCTGGAAAACATCATTGAGAGAAGGAAACGTTCCTAGTTACCTAAAGTAAGGGCTAATAACCCCAATCTACAAAGGATGTGCGAGAGACAAACCCCAAAGTTACAGGCCGGTTGTTGGCCAGGAGGTTGTTGCAGTACATGAAGGAAGCTGACATTTTCAACAGAAGGCAATACGGTTTCAGACGGAATCACTCCTGTTTGTCTCAGTTACTAGAGAATCACCACCAAATCCATCCATACTGGAAGAGGAGGCCGGCGCGGCAGTGTTGTACTTGGACTTTGCGAAAGCGTTCGATAAATTTGACCATAGAGTGCTCTTCAGAAAATTAAGGCTACTGAGGGTTGTAGGCGAATTTTTTGCATGGATCCACAGCTTCCTAACAGAAAGACTACAAGCTGTCGTTGTTGGAATCTCGAGATCGAGTGAGGCTAGGGTGAGGAGCTGAGTAACACAGGGAACGGTACTTCGCAAAATCCTCTTCCTCATCCACATCGCCAACATAGACATGACGCCCCTGCATCGTCATTCGCAGACAACACCAGGATACTAATGACCATCATGGACAGGACGGACTTCGGGAGGTTACAAGAAGACCTTTCTGCATTATATGACTGGGCCCAAGCGAACAACATGCAGTTCAACGGCACCAAATGTGAGGTTCTGAGATACAGAGGTACCGGAATAGCTGGTATGGAGTACCGCTACCTGGCACCTGACAACTCAGAAATCGGACCGAAGCGACTCGTTCGCTATCTAGGAGTGTTGATGAATACTCAGGTCAAGTTTGGTGATCAAATGGGGGAAATAACCGCAAGAGGTAGGCGACAGATTTGGTGGATCTGGCGGACGTTCAGAAAAAGAGAAGCGGAACCGATGATCACACTCTTCAGAGCCCTTTTAATACCAATTCTTGAATACTGCTGCCAAATCTAGACGCCGTTCACACTCGGCGCAGTGCGGCACCTGGAAGGTGTCCAGCGATCCTTCAATTCCAGAATCAGAGGGATGAAAGAGTTAGACTACTGGGAGAGGTTGGAGCGCCTGGGTCTGTACTCACAAGAGAAGTATTTCATTCTGTACACATGGTATGATAATCGGAATGGCACCAAACTTCGAAAGCCAGACCTTCATGATTGAGACATATCACAACGAGAGAAGGGGGAGACTGCAAGATCCCTCACTACGTAACTGATCTGCGGTCAGATTTCAATCCCTGCGGGAAGGATCGCTTTCTGCGGAAGGGACGAGGCTGTTTAACGTCCCATCAAAAGGTCTACGATAAGGTGAGTTTACCCTCGAGCCCTTCAAGAGACGACTGGACATGTTCCTGGGCATAATCCCTGATCAACTGCCCCTGCACCACTACTGACGGCGAGTAGCAAGCAACAGCATCGTGCATCAGCAGCCCCAAATGGGGGCGGATGAACGATAGTCAAAGAAGGCAATCCATCGTGGTCTGGGACTGCTACGTCGGAAACAAGTACTAAGGATACCAAGGATTTAACTGCATCAGGTCGTTAGAACTGCAAATTGTAAAGGAACTCCCCATCATGAATCGAGAAACTCAAGTTCTTTTTTTAATTTGGGCCGCACTCCATACCCTTAGCGTAGCTGAGATAGGTTCAACTTCTTAAAAAAACATCACAAATATTTTTCACTCGAATACATTTTGGGTTTCTGAGCCTGGCCAAAAATAGCATGCATGGGAACTGTTCTTCCCAACCGCCATCTGGCTGCCATCGCTGGGCAATATATATAGGTTCCATTGCTTCCATGCCTGTAATTATAGAATTTATGCGTAAAGAATTATTTATTCATACAACATGTTGTTACACTTTTTACTTCTTTTCGTACCTAACGTGTCTATGCTTGAATTTCAGAGAACAACCCAAAACGCGGCAGTCAGGAACTCTGTTCACTGCGACTACGTCCCGCCTCTTGATCCAGCGTACCAGGGGTCGGGTCAGCTTGATGCTCAGCCTAAATACGAACCCACGGTCATCCTTCAAGCCCTAAATCAGTTTCAAGTTTATTCGTATATCAATCTAAAAACTATAACAAATTTTATAAATTCTTCTAAATAATAAAAACTGAGGCAATAGGAATTGTACATTTCATGGGCAACACTTTATAGATTTTTATCTTCTCATGTTTATTCACAACGCTGACTGCGCTAACGATGGATTCCGTGATGATATACACCTTCCTAATTTCCAATAATCTATTGTTATCCTATTTGTGGTCTTTCCTTTGTGGCATAATTGTGCATTTTAAATATGTTCGTTCATTGAGTTAATCATTAGGTGGGCGTTTAGAATTCGATGCATCTTTAGTAGTCGATGCGCCTTTAGGTGCTCAACCGTTTAGGGTAAATTCATTTAGGACAAAGTTTATCGAGTTAATAGTATATAGAGTTTATATTCTTATTAAATTTTAATTTTAATGAGAAGTAATTAAGTGGTCTCAATTGAACGGAGCCAACAAACGTCTTATTTTTCTAAAAGTTGTAGGCTTATCACTTTAAATTAATTAAATTTCATTTCAACGTGCCAAGCTGCTACTCATCCTATTTCATTTTTTTTCTTAAACATTCTCCTACAATTCTGATTTCTCTTTTAATTCTTAAATATTTTTCTTTTCTCATATGTAGGTCAGCGCAACAGTAAGTAGGTAGGCGCACTGAGTAACAACTTGAACTCAAGTATGTCCTAAATTATTTGATTTATAATTAATTAATAATATTAGAATATATTTTGTTGCTTTACAATTCACTAGCCAGTTAGTATTAGTATTAACTATTGATATTAAAAAAACTATTCAAAAACTTCAATCTTGCTTGCCATGCTTGACTGTTTCTTGTTACTCCCAGGGTTGTGTTTCAGAGGACATCATTCTATTAACTTCTGCTGTGAGGTCTGTATGCAGCAGACATATGAAATATTCAACATATTGTGGTGTCTTTATTGTGTAACTATTTTAGATATACTCGTATTCATGCATATTTAATGCTTGCACATTTCATCCTATACCCTTGACGCTGTAGAAACTTTCATGGCGTGTAGATTTTTTCATTGACCATCTATGTTGTCTACGTGATTTTGTATTTTCAAGCTTTTCTTGTTATATTAACTGATTTTTCTTATTGCAGACCTATGCTAAGTAATTATAACCGTATAGGTACTGTTTCTAATACTGTGGCTTAATTTGTGATTGGATTTATTAATAGTCTGTGATTGGATTTGAAGTAAATAGTTCACTTACCCATGCTGGCCACTAGTTCATTTACTCATGCTGGATACTAGAATATATTATTATTATAGAATATTATATTATTAGAATAATATTGTATTACTATAATATTATATTATTATTAATGAGTATAATGAAAAGACCATCATTGATGGTTCGTAACCACATTAGGTTTGGTAGCAGCGTAACAATGGATGGTTAGCAAATTTGAAAGCAATCAACATTGAAACGATGTGTTTGATAAGTAAATTCATTTAGTCGAATTGATGTATGTGTCAACAGCTCTCAGTATTGTCAATTAAACGAATTCTCTGGTCTGAAATGAAACTTCAAATTTTTCTTTTAAGCAGGTTCTTCTGAAGACCAGAGAATTCGTTTTATTGACAATTTTCTTATTAGTTTTTTCAATAGATCGAACAATATTTTTCGTTTGCACTGGCAAATCGAAAATCAGCGTACCGATGGACGTTTTTATTTTTTTAACAACGTTTCGAATGTATCAATCATTCATTATCAAGTTACAAGACACATTGAGTGATGAAATTCGGATCGACATAAGCATAAAATTATGTAAATAGGATACTACTCAAGAATCAAAATTGTTAGGAATAATTATATAATCACAAAATAATTTAGAATCAAAGCACCGAAAATTTTTTTGCAGGGGGTTATTGTTCATTACAAGATTTTCTTGTATTATAATAGATTAGTAGTTTAATTTTATTATTAGTTATGTTCACGATGTTGTTGTGAGCGATGGAATGAAGGATCCGCTCATCTGCTTTATAACCGTTGGTCATTTTGTTCTCGTAATAGATGGTTGTCTTGTTTGTTGTTTGCTTCAGTCTCTGGTGCGTGGTTTAGTTTTGGTACATTCAAAGTTTCGAAATTTCTGTGTCAATGGTTCTATTGGCAAATCCGTTATTGACCAGGAGTCTTTTGCAATTTTAGCTCCGTATTTAAGTCAATTTCAGATGAGCAGGTCTTGAGAGCGGCGTTCAGGACTCTCCCGACATCGGTTGGTTTACGGTATACTTTTGTGACGAACGAATTATTTTTAGCTTGGACTGGTATATCTAAAATATATGTATATTATTATATTATGATATTATAATTATATTATAATATATATATTATTATAAAATGGCAGAATTTTCTTGTTTATATGCGTACAATAATATTAATGACCAGGGTATGCATTATAACTTTCATGGAGCCGAACAGTTCTTTCGATGACGTTGGTAGATTAAAAGGCAGATTTAGCAAATAATAATAATATATTAACGACGTTTCGAATGTTGCAACATTCATTTTAAAGTTAAGAGATGCATTGAATAGTAAAATTTTGGTGGACATAAGTACATAATACACGTAATTAGGATACAACACAAAAATTTCGAGCCGTAAAGTACCTCCGCAAACAATCTCAAATTTGTATGCTTAAATTTTGCTTCAAAAAAGGTTGTAGACTTCTTCATCATTTGAACTACATTGGAGGAATTGGACTAACAACTGCGACATTAAGTATTACTAACAGGCAACTTCATTTCAAAATCATTGATTAATTCAAAAAGCTTGGTGATGCTTTTGACTACAACGTCAAGCTCCGGACTATCCGTTACAATGGACCCTGCAAAAAAGCGGGAGTTCTCCAAGAAGCCGATGTAGACTGTAAATTTTAGTAGTTAGTAGTTAGTAAGTAAAAATTTTAGTTAGTAATTTTGGCTCCAAATGCTGTCGGCCTGCTTGCGGTTGGAGCGCGGCCCGGATACGGGCCCAAATCGACAGCAAATCTCTCCCCGTCCCCCGAAAGGGGGACCCGAAGCCCATGTTTTTTGGTGCTGCCGGCCTGCGGCTCCCTGACTTGGCTGGCCCCAGAACTGGGTCTAGGCCCCGCCTCGCGCCATGAAGCGAGGCGGGGAGGGTCAACAACAACACAAATGTAAATTTTGCTTCAAAGAAGGTTGTAGACTTCTTCCTAGTTTGGGCTACACTGGAATAATTGGACCAACAACTACGACTTTGGGTATTTCAAACAAGCAACTTCATCTCAAAATTATCGATGAATTCAACTGGCTTGGTGATACCTTTGACAACAATGTCAAGCTCCGGAATATCCAAAATAATGGACCTTGCAAAAAAGCGAGAGTTCTCCAAGACGCCAATGTAGTCTGTAAATTTTGCTACAAATAAAGTTTTAATGTGTGTGTGCGGTGCCACTAGGAAAGAGTGGAAAAGAACAAGAGGTGGCGCAGAGTGGCCAGAAAGAAGAAGGAGAAATGGAAAAGACAGTAGGAGACGAAAAGGCGCATTGCGCATAATTGGGTTGGCTGTAGGTGGTGGGGGGTATTTGGGGCTAGGGAAGGGGGGGGAACCCGTCGGGGCTTTGGATGCGTCCGAAAGGTAGGTGATGGGGGGATGGTGGTTCACCATTTACATATATATACATGCGTTCTCGCTCTTTTTTTATATTTTTATTTTTTATTTATTTTTTTTGTATTTTTCTTGATGAATATGATGAGAGGGGATGATGACAATGGCAATCGATGATGATGAAGATGAAGGTGGTAGGTGAGTCGCTCGAGACTCGGATAGAGGTAAGGGGGTTGGTTGGTATATTCAAAGTTTTTAGTCGAGTCTTTACTGTACGTCACTCTCGGTGAGTAACGTCAGTCCGTCAGTGCGATGGTGTCATGAGTGTATTATAGTGTTGCGTTGCTTTGGACCAGCTACACCCATTCGCATTATGAACAACTTCGTCTGGGTGCAGCATGGTCCGCTGTGTAGTTATTTGTAGAGAGGGCATGAGTGTTTAGTGTTGTGTTGTTTTGGGACCAGCTACACCCGTCCGCATTATGAACAACTTCGTACGGGTGCAGCATGGTCCGTTGTGTAGTTATTTATAGAGAGGTGGAGGAGGGGGACCTAGTGCGAGTAAAAGTTTTAAACTTCTTCATCATTTGGACTACATTAGAGCTATTGGACTAACAATCACGACATTGAGACCGTCTCACCTGCCACCTACAGTCTGGAGGAACCCACCAGCATCGTCATTGTGAAGTGCATGGCGCCCGACGATGGCTGGCCGATCTCAGCCATCTGTTTTTAAGCTACCAGAGTTGTCTGAACTTTGAGATTGTTTTCAGAGTAATTTTCCGTTTAAAATTTCCTTTTTGTATCCTATTTATATGTATTATGTACTTATGTCCACCAAAATTTCATTTTCAATGCTTTTATTAACTTGAAAATGAATGTTGATACATTCGAAACGTCGTTAAATATATTATAAATCTTTGCTGATACCTTCCTTTTGATCTGTTAACATCATCTGAAGAGTTTTAATTGATAATCCACATAATTTTCAGCCAACGGGCCACATCTCATTAATATATGCTAGGAAATGTAACAACATTACCTTAGCATTGTCGTAGTAAATAAGGTACTTTCTGATAAAAAAATGTCAACCCACTACACACTCTGTAGAGAATAATTTTATCACCTTGATATTGATCGTCTGTTTTGGAAGCATTAGCCTCACTGACTTCGATTTCTTAAACGCCAGCACGTCCCGCGAGCTGAAATCTTTGCACCCTGGCACACAATTAATCATTCTTCGAGTGCTGAATCTATTTTGATTGATGAGACGATAGATACTGTAAAGAATTTTTTACTGAACTTACTTCTCCCGTGTGCATAAGGTTGGGACCTTTTAGGTAAGACCAGATTTGATAAGCTAAGGCAAAATTCAGTTCTTAACCAAACTTGCCCTAGATTGTTCAGCAATTTGGTACGTTTTCATTTACTTATGTTGTGATCCTTTTATTGCTTGTTAACTCGATTATTTTCTCTATATTGTTTTTAATTTCGAATAACCTCAATTTTGTGTTCAAATTGTTCATTCTTTGTTTTCAAAAACCGTTACAATCCACAACGAGTTTTCATTCCGAACAATCCCTCGAACGAAGAGCCATGTTCTTTATATATATATAGATACTCTTACAATTTAATCTTGTGATAGAAATAGTATCTACAGCCTGAAATCAGATGCACATCTCTATCAACTAATTCATTACCATAAGAGTAATGAAATTGATTAGATGGTATAATTCGTTCTCTACAAAAAGTTGTAGATGTATACAGTAAAATCATTATTACATGCTGCCATCGAAATCTCAACAGCCATTGATTCTACCTCTGTCTCCACTTATTCCTGAAACAACGCCTTAGTCAATAATTAGTCAGGAAGCATGTTCCATGGAATTAATTTTATTATGTTTCATCCATCATTCCTGTTCACCACGTTTGTGCACAAATGTTGAACTTGCAAATTATTCCTGGAATTTCACTGCTTCAGGTGTTTCAAAATCAAATAATATAAACTTATTTACGGCTTCCTGAATAATGAAATTAAATAACAAAGTATGGGCTTGCTTGCTCATTTCAGTCTATCTAAATCTCGCAGGTATTTCTTTAACGTAATTTGAGTGTTTGTTAAACACATTACACAAGCATGCTCTTAATAAAAGTGGTTGTTAAACACATTACACAAGCATGCTCTTAATTGGAGTGGTTGTTAAACACATTACACAAGCACTGTCTCTTATACACATCTAGATGTGTATAAGAGACAGGCAAATCTCTCTGTACACAAGACAAGAGAAATATATTGTATCAATTGAACTCTTATTGTGATTTCTTTATCATTATCAGTTAATCAATCCACTTCTTAATCACTGGGATAAATGAAAGGATCATTTTTCAAATAGCGATGCATTTATCGNAAACAAGGAAAGAGTTTAAACTTTGAAGCTAGCTCAAAACTTACTCTTACCTCTATTTTAAATTCAGTTCACTTCCAAATTTTAGAACAAATTTTCCAATCAAGGTAGGTTATTTCCTTCCCATTCTACGACTCGCAAATTTCGCTATATTTTAATTCCTTCCCATTTCTTTCATATTAAACCATTACTTTTTCACGTTTAACACGTGAACCATCAGAACATTCCCGAAAATTCAAACTTGCTTTATCGAAAATATTCATCCAGATACTCTTCAGATGTCATTGAATTCCCTGCTTGTCATTCTTCATCTGACAACAGCAACAGTTCACCGAAGGCATTTTCGTGCACTTTAACAACACCTTTGTCTGCCACGACGAGGCCCACCTCCACATCCGCCACTTTGACAGGTTTCGGTTATTAAACAGTCTTCTCGGAACACTCCTCGAGGTCTATTTTCACATCCGCCAAGTTGACAGGTTTCGGTTTTAAATAAGTCCCGTCGGAATGCTCTCAGAGGTCCACCTTCACATCTGCCGAGTTCCGAGGTTTCAGTTTTTCAGTAGTCTTGTCGCAACGCTACTCGTGGCCTGCCTCCTAATCTGCCAAGTTGATAGGTTACGGTTTTAAAGTAGTCTTGTCGGGACGCTACCCGTGCTTTGCCTCCAAATTCGCCACTATTTGCGTGTGGTTTTAAAGAAAACTTGCGGCGACGCTACCCGCTGTCTGCCTCTAAATCCGCCAAGTTGATGGGTTGTGGTATTGTAACTATCGCCGTCGCTGAAATAGTCTTAAAAACTAAGAAGTTTGATGATTCTTCACAGTTAATTGTTGGATCCCGCGGTCGCAATTTGTATCGATGCCCACTAGCTGTAATTCTCAAATGATCGGCTGTCATATTCGCACAGGTGGAGAATACGCTCACAAAATTGCTGGAAAACTAAGTTTAATTCGTAGCTATTGATAACAAATCGTTTCTCTTAGTCCGTTTCTCTTATTAGTTTGAAAGCTACAAGGCAATGAAGCAGGAATGTAACTGTGAAATATGCAAAGTGGATAAGGTCTCACTCAACCCATGATTTATAGGATCATTGTAATATAGAGCTTTCAAGTTTTAATCAATGCGGATTTCGGCATAATGCAACGTAGAAATGCAATTAAATTTAAAGTAATTTACTATCTCATAAGAGAAACTAACAACTTTTGTTTAATAACAAGGAATAACAAGGAAAATAAAAGGCATATATTACCAAGGGTTTATATTCAGATGAAAATCACATATTTGATATGGAAATTTCAGAGCAATCCATAAATCAGTCAATATTAGGGCAAATAAATATGATCAAATAGTGTTAAAATATAAAGCCAGCATGCGCTGTTGAGGCATAATGCACAAAATTATAGATAAAATAAGTAGGCTAATCAAATTAAACTGAATGCCGATCACCACGCAGGAAGATCCATCAGCTCACGGGACGGCGGCACTCAGCAGTTAAGCTTGCAGCCACGGATGTAGGAGGACAAGTTCTTGCCTTTACATTTGTTCTTCCAGCCGTACCAGGCGTTGAAGCCGTGGCCGCGCCCAAAAATCGTCTTGGCGCACTTGATGTCGTCCGCAATATTGTTGTCCTTCAGTTCTAAATTAGAAAAAAATAACCATAGCTTACGTAAACAAATTAAAAATCAGTTAGTTACACATTGAGTGAAGAAACCAATTCAATAAAGTGAAATAAATACGGGCTTCCATGAGAAGCCCCTTTTGTGTTTCAGAAAACTTAACTAAAGCTACAATTCTTTTATTGGGCCCATTTATAATTTTTTAATTCGCTAACAGGTAGAAACTAATGTCTAATTAAGCATAACATTTTCTCACTATAACAATCGATGTTGCAGACGTTCTTGCCTGTGCCCGAATTACACCAATAATAGTCGTTGATCTGCGCAGAGGAGGAAATTATGCTCCCAGACGAACATATAAAATTGTCAATAAAAACTATTTTCATCAGAACCGAACAAGTAAAACTAGGATTCATCACTTACATTAATTTAATCGCATTGTACGTCACTCCGCTCATCATTTCCTTCTGACCTTTCCTTTAGTTCCGCTTGGTCACTTTAATTATGATACCCTGTCAAAATTTTCGTGCCGATTAAGGTCGTTTTAGAGGAACTATATTCGGCTTAGGGGTGAATCAGGCGCAAGTCGGCCACGTAGGGTGTTTTGCTTCTATTTAGCAGCCTCTTTTGGAAGTCAATTGCCCGGTATAGCTTTGAGTATATGTCTGTTTGAGCGGCTAAAGATGTAGCTCTTGCAGATATGCTTTAAATTAAAATTTCTAAGCATCCCTACGGCCAACAGCTTAATTTATGTAGATTGCATAAGAACGTTTGTCGTAATTTCGACAATAATAGATTTCATGCGGAATATGCTCTAAATCAGTTGTTATTTGATCATTTCATTGCAATAGGTACTTCTCAAGTTCTCGTCGGCAGGCGACATTCATCATGACCACGCATTTGTGTGTTCAAGATTTTGGCTGCGGTAGAAATTTTCAACTTTTGGCATGTCGACACGAGCATGTTATTTAAGATGCTCCTGTTTATATGCTTAAGGTTCTAATTTCTAAATCAACACGTCAACTGGATCTATTTGTGTAGACGAAACTCGAAAGTTTATCATTGTCTACGATGCTACCTAACCGACAGACAACACTCGACACCACTGGACGGGCCAGCTGACCAGCGGCCATAATTTCAAAACTCGCTAAGTGAACTCAAGTACTTACGCTCTATTTTCTTGTCTATGATTGGTGGATTTTGCTTGAAAAACCGTCAATGATTGACTGATGAACTTACGATCTCTTAACTTTTTTTGAAAGTATAGGCCCAGGATGGAACAGGTTGCAGAGCGTATACCGATTATTCGCAATTAAGTTAGTTGCTTTTGTTATGTTCTATCTACTGTATTTCGTTGTATCATCAGGCTTCATTATGGAGTTACATTCAAGTATAAGGATGAATTTGGTTATTTCTGAAGAACTACAAATTATACGAGGATAGATTCAGGAAATTTTCATCGAGCTCAGCAATATTGGAATGGTATTAGACGTTAGAAATGCTTCTATTCATCATTTTGCAACAGTTGCAAGCAGTATTTTCAGACCCCGGTAAAGGTTTTTGCTAGACAAATGGTTTCTTCAACAAAAGAACTATTCAGTTTTGGGCGTATGTCTGCATGCGTGAGCTTATTGCTCAAGCAGAAGATAGTTTATGAACTATCGATAACAAGGAGCCCCTCTGTGAGCAAAACATCTGAATTGAAGATTTCCATAACAATCGTATATTCTGCTATTTATTTGATTGTTTCTCCAGGAATTTAAAGTTTGCAGCAGCCGACGATGGATGCAGAAAGATCCTAATTTGCTATTAAGTGTGAGCAACTGAAAGCTGCAATCAAGTTAGTGCAGTAATTTTATTTTATTAAGATTAAAATGTGCTTCTCCATTCTATTGTATGGTCTTTCTTTCGTCAATGGACGCAGAAATTCGAGGCCCTAACAGAACCGTTTGCTCGATAAAAATTAAATGTGACGAAAGTTACATGACATGAAACGGCGAATAATTCAACGATTATTTTAAACAAAACGTTGTTCATTCAGCAGGATATATGGATTTAATAGGAGAAATTGGCTTTACTTGCATAACCTCGAATCAGTGCTATTGATGTATCGATTGAATTTTTTTTATTTGCGATTATTGTCGTCATTTCTAACCACGCCATGTCATAATAGTTACTAGCTGTAAGCGTCTTTGCATGAAATATAGCCTCTGATAGACTGTGCTCTGATCTTAAAACTAAGCGAGTAATACTATATACACTGCACATAAATATAACGTACAGTGGTTGAAATGCCCCTCCCTTCCCCCATAAAGGGGGGAAAGGAGGGGGCGTTTTTTTAAACGCATTTTTCAGATTCGGCCGTGTCTGTCCCGAACGTATCAGGTACCAAATACGCGCGCCCCACGATCGCCCCAAGCTCGACAGGAATATCATAAGATTCTATTTTGGCGCTTACTTCGCTCCGGCAACCGGAACCTAAAGCGGACATATAACTTCTAATTTACACTGCCATAAGAACTTGGGGCGTCCGTGTGCCAGCGGCTGACAGGTCTTCGAATTTCGATAGGGTAGGTGTGCAATAATGCAATTTGGATCATGTGATGGAACTGTTTTCTTCCAGACATCATTCTCTGCCTCTTAACAAAGTTTAGGCCCACAAACTACTACTTAAAATACGATCCTCTTTTAAAATTCTGACAATTGTTCTATTTTTCCTTTTAGTTGGGTCTGAAAGTTTACCCAGTTTGCATTAATTTTATATCTGCAGTATGCCTCCAACTACTCAGTGAACGAACCTTCAAGATCTTCGTACATCATCAGTAAATTTCATAAATATATCTGTTGTCAATGATGATGATTTGTGTGAATAATGATTTAATTCTCGTGCTGGAAGTTTTTTGTTTTTGTAGTTGCCAAGTGCTCTGAAATGTCAACGATGTACGAATTCACTGTTTAACTCATTTTTAAATCCACTGACTGTAATATAATTCATTTTGACATTCTTGGTATGTCTCCCAACTATCAGGATAAATTCCTTTTCTTCTTATCCCAAATTTTCAGTAAAACCAGCAGAAATCAATTAATTTTATGCATAATTTACGTTCTAAAACCTAATCTTCAGTTTTATTTCGTAAACTATGTGTAATGTAGGGCGCAAAGCCTCCGTTTTCAGAGTTCCCTATATGATGACCGCAACTGCTGAAGAACTAGAAAAGACTTCGTTGACTTATGACTATGTCTGCTATTAAAATTCGACCACCATTATTGCTTCAAAATTGGTATTGTATTTTCCAACCGCTATCCTATAATCGGATATATATTGGAATTCTTCCTTAACAGGCAAAAGGCGTATTAGGTGTCATAATGACACGACAATATGATTTACCTGGAACAAGCCATAGTCTTTACTTGGACGACTACCCCCGTTTCTTCCAACAGCCGCGGTATTGAAGGAGCTCTCGTGCTGTACCAGACACACCCCTGTTCAGAGAGGATAGGTAGGGAATTAGTTTTATAAGTGGGATATTTTTAATTGCAAAGTCATGCTACTGTCATACTCTTGATGTTGTGAAACTTTCCTCAGTTTTATTATGGAAACAAAATACGCAGAGATTTACTCACAGTCAGCGAGGCTGCTCTGCGCAAAGCCGTAGACGCATTTCAGCTCCCTGGCAAGCGCGCACCTCGTGTAAATTTTGCAGTGGCATGAAGCGCTCAGGCTGATCACAGCCAAGAGAACGGCGGCGAAGGAACGCATCTGCAAAATTATATACACCTTGAAATGAAGAAATCACTGTGGGCTCAAGATCTTATTAATTACGGTTCGTCATTTCAGTGTCATTAAAGCAAGTGTTATTTTGTGACTTTTTGAGACGCCACACCTTGCCAAACTAAAACCAAACTAAATGTTTGCTCTCCATAAATGAGAGAATGCGCTAAAAAGAGCCTCTCCTCAAAATTTTGATTCTGGTTGCCTGGTTAAGGTTACCCCTCATGTCGTTTGTCACTTCAGCTGTGAGGCATAGTTTATTATTTATTTGAATTTCCGGACAAGAATTTAATATACCTCGTAATTAACTTTTACCTCACAACTATTCAATTTGCATTGAACGTTCTACACATACTCATAGGTATGTGTTACTGCTATGGCACAGGCTCTCTGAAGCAACTGCTGAATTCCTGAAGTTGCACCCTGAATTAAATCCAAATTAATTGTATCGTCAACAAAATGCTCGTGACTTTTATACGACGTCGGGGATATGTTTGTACCTGCATTAATTTCATAATTTCAGTGCGCGATAATTTCTACTCAATGATGTTCCGGCAGCTTGCCGTGAAACAATTAAAATGAAGCAGCCTTATCATCCATCCAGTTTTGGGTGAATGATGGAAGCAAATAGCTCCATCATTTGGTAAGAATTGGATTTGTGATTTGGTTGGAATTTCGAAATTACATAAATCTCCTTTCAAGAAGCTATTATTATCCTATGTGGGCGCTGCACTTCTTCAGCTAGCATCTCCAATGGGAAAAAACAGATTGCTCAATATATAACTTGAGTAGAATGAATAACTTCTGTCTAACTATACCAATATTGTTAGTTGCAAGAGTTATCTATTCTGCAATCTTTATGCAATATTCGAAACATCGTATTCTATTTTATGTCTCTCAGCGCCAACAATATTATGTCCCAGTTCGTTTCAATGGAAGAACAAGCAATAAATTTTTTAATAAAAAGCATGCTCTTGTTTTCAATTAAACTTAACCGAATGAACATTGCCTGCACCACGTTTAGGACATGACAGCTTTCAAGTTACTTACGTAAGCGATGGCGGAGTACAGGAGTTAACTGCTCACTAAGGGTTCACCAGCTATACTATGAGATGCATGGATAACTGCTGAAATTTGACCGCTTATATATATGTAGAATTTGTCTGATCAAGCCGCCAGGCTCAATAAACCAAAGATATGAGGTTTTATAACAGTGTTGCTGGCGCATTTACGGGTGATGTCAACCCTATGTGACCTACTTAAGTCTCTCGGGCAACTAACTTTAAATAAAATATTGGCGCAGAGGCCATAAATAAATAACAAGTAAAGATAGAAGTATATTGGTGACCAGATTACAGTTTCAATAAAACCAGGGAATACAGGAGCATGGGCAGAAAATACTGTAAAAAGAATAAAAAAATAGTATAAATACCAAAGCAAAATAACTGAACTATAAACACAACAACTGGTCATTGGCACAACAAACATCTTGAATTGAGCATAATAGTGAATTGAGTATAGGCAACTGAAAAATAAACATTAATAATTCAGGAGATCCGACCAGCCAAATCTTATCATGAACAATCGGTCCTACAACTTACTTTGGCCAGTGGCGCCGAACATGACAAGACCGAATGTTTATTACGGATCCTAGAAGTCAGTTTCCTTTGCCCTAAAATGGTACAAGAAATCCATTACCCTAAAATTACAAAAATATTGATACAAAGTAATCAAGAATAAATTATGTATGAGTGGATTTATTTTGCGATAAAAGCAATAAGTAACCCGGTTACAACAGTGGATGAAAAATTTTAAAAGTTTTGTGCAGTGTACACCGCAGCTTGTGCAGTGTAAACAAGAAATCAAAAGAATTAAAATCTTATTAATTTATTTGCTTTCCTTTCGGCCCTTTAATATTCAACCCATCCGTACACTGTTAGAAAAAACGGTGAAAAACAGTCAGATAGCTGTGGTTTCTTGCAGTCCATTTCACGTTATTTGGCATAACGTGACAATAACTTCTTTGTTAAATTTAAGCGCGAGGTGGCGCCACAGTCTTTTTACCTGAGAGAGGAGCGGTAGTGGAGAAATTAACATGATTGACTATGAATAATATTTAAAATATCTCAAGCATTAAATGCTCCGTATATATTAAAATTGATATCCAAACCAATTGAACAGGAAATGATCTAATTAACTCCTTGACCTCGGCTGCTGAATCATAAAAACTTGTAAGTGTTCTGAAAATTGTTGATGATGAGGAAGCTCGCATCGAATCAAGGGGTTTTGAATCCAGGAAATTTTTAGAGTAGATGTTGAATAGTGGTTGAAATTATACGAAGAGAACTTTCAGGTCTGAAGGTTTTACCATTAGAAATTTCTTTGAATTTCCTGATAGTTTCATATGATATTTCTTGAAGAAACTGATTTGAGAAGAGCTTGAGTTTTATCTATAGGCAGCCATCGCCGTACTAGGTGTGATAGGAGACGCTAATACCCCTCATAAAGTCAGCGTAGCATAATAAACTCGTTATCATGCTCGTAAATAACACGTTTTGTTCGCAGTGAGCAGCTCTAGGGATAATAGTACGAGCAGCTCTAGGGATAATAGTAAGCCGCGACCTGATGTGAAGAATTTATTGTTTGATTATGTAGATTAGCAACATCGATGTAAGCTACAGTAATGCGAACCTGAGGTCACATAATCCAGCGTGCAGTGCAATCAAGTAGGTTCCTCATTCGCCATCATGAAAAAGCATTCATTACAGCTCGAATGAAGCATTCATCGCAGGACGAATGAAGCATTCATCGCACCTCACATGAATTTTTTTTATTACATATGAATAGTTTCACGCATAAGGCAGTGGCTCCGCGCTACTCATTATTTCTTGTAATACGTAAGATATTATGCCAGTATGAGTCTCAGCGTCTGCCTCCTCAGTAGTTTGAATAAACCTACAAACCTTTCTTCCTTTAATTCAACCCTTCGGAATTGACGTGGTCCTGTGGCCAGGATGGTGCTGTTGATGGTGCATCATCGCAGTGAACCGAACGTTGAAGTTTTTACTGCTGTTAAGTTTTTCATGACGGTATGCCGCGCGTTTAAGAAGATAGGTCATAGAGTGACGAAGATGCGTAAAAGAGTCCAGGCATTTCTAACTGATGACGTCCAGCGGTATGATCGAGGACCTTCAAGTTTTCCGAAGCGAGTTGTGCAAACAACTTGACTCTGTTATCCGCCTTGATGAGAATGTGGTAGATCTCATCGATGCTGTGGGTATTGATAAGAATGTTGTAGAGGCATCAGTCGGAAGGCATCAGTAAATCGTTCGGATCATTAGACAACATGTTCTTTCACCGGTATTTTGACTGCGGATCAAACCGACTCATACTTGCTTACGGAGATCTCTGAATCTGAAGATGTCGCTGAGTATATGCCAATGTCGGGTATAATTCCGGATGCGATTGTGAGAGCAAAGCAATATGAAGACGCAAATATTTCTGCTCTGAAACAATGCATTGTAGAGCGTGTGGCTGCGAAGAACTGTTATGTGAGGAGATAACAGCCATTTAAAAAGGACTGGAATAAATTTAGAGTACCCAAATAAAAATTAAAGGTGGCGCATCGATGATTATAGGTGGCGATGGTAGATTATAGGTGGCGTACCGGTGGGTGGCCACGCCAGTCAAAAATCACCATTGAAACGCTGATAAATCGAGAGGATGCGCGGGCATAGGTGGCACTCATC